>NW_026608306.1:0-76674 GCF_029499605.1 Hyla sarda
AGTAGGAGGGGAGATGATGGTGGTTGCAGTAGGAGGGGAGGAGATGATGATGGTTGCAGTAGGAGGGAGATGATGGTGGTTGCAGTAGGAGGGGAGGAGATGATAGTGGTTGCAGTAGGAGTGGAGGAGATGATGATGGTTGCAGTAGGAGGGAGGAGATGATGATGGTTGCAGTAGGAGGGGACATGTTGGTTGCTGTAGGAGGGGAGGAGATGATGGTGGTTGCAGTAGGAGGGGAGGAGATGATGATGGTTGCAGTAGGAGGGAGGAGATGATGATGGTTGCAGTAGGAGGGAGGAGATGATGGTGGTTGCAGTAGGAGGGGAGGAGATGATGATGATGGTTGCAGTAGGAGGGGAGGAGATGATGATGGTTGCAGTAGGAGGGGAGGAGATGATGATGATGGTTGCAGTAGGAGGGGAGGAGATGATGATGGTTGCAGTAGGAGGGGAGGAGATGATGGTGGTTGCAGTAGGAGGAAAGGAGATGATGATGGTTGCAGTAGGAGGGGAGGAGATGATGATGGTTGCAGTAGGAGGGGAGGAGATGATGGTGGTTGCAGTAGGAGGGGAGGAGATGATGATGATGGTTGCAGTAGGAGGGGAGGAGATGATGATGGTTGCAGTAGGAGGGAGGAGATGATGATGGTTGCAGTAGGCGGGGAGGAGATGATGGTGGTTGCAGTAGGAGGGGAGGAGATGATGGTGGTTGCAGTAGGAGGGGAGATGATGATGGTTGCAGTAGGAGGGGAGATGATGATGGTTGCAGTAGGAGGGGAGGAGATGATGATGGTTGCAGTAGGAGGGGAGGAGATGATGATGGTTGCAGTAGGAAGGGAGGAGATGATGATGGTTGCAGTAGGAGGGGAGGAGATGATGATGGTTGCAGTAGGAGGGGAGGAGATGATGATGGTGGTTGCAGTAGGAGGGGAGGAGATGATGATGGTTGCAGTAGGAGGGGACATGTTGGTTGCAGTAGGAGGGGAGGAGATGATGATGGTTGCAGTAGGAGGGGAGGAGATGATGGTAGCAGTAGGAGGGAGGAGATGATGATGATGGTTGCAGTAGGAGGGGAGGAGATGATGGTGGTTGCAGTAGGAGGGGAGGAGATGATGATGGTTGCAGTAGGAGGGGAGGAGATGATGATGGTTGCAGTAGGAGGGGAGGAGATGATGATAGTTGCAGTAGGAGGGGAGGAGATGATGATGGTTGCAGTAGGAGGGGAGGAGATGATGGTGGTTGCAGTAGGAGGGGAGATGATGATGATGGTTGCAGTAGGAGGGGAGGAGATGATGGTGGTTGCAGTAGGAGGGGAGGAGATGATGGTAGTTGCAGTAGGAGGGGAGGAGATGATGATGCTTGCAGTAGGAGGGGAGGAGATGATGATGGTGGTTGCAGTAGGAGGGGAGGAGATGATGGTGGTTGCAGTAGGAGGGGAGAAGATGATGGTGGTTGCAGTAGGAGGGGAGATGATGATGGTTGCAGTAGGAGGGGAGGAGATGATGATGGTTGCAGTAGGAGGGGAGGAG
This sequence comes from Hyla sarda, assembly GCF_029499605.1. Taxonomy (NCBI): domain Eukaryota; kingdom Metazoa; phylum Chordata; class Amphibia; order Anura; family Hylidae; genus Hyla; species Hyla sarda. The sequence goes on from NW_026608306.1 coordinate 1,529, forward strand.
ATGATGATGGTTGCAGTAGGAGGGGAGGAGATGATGATGGTTGCAGTAGGAGGGGAGGAGATGATGATGGTTGCAGTAGGAGGGGAGGAGATGATGATGGTTGCAGTAGGAGGGGAGGAGATGATGATGGTTGCAGTAGGAGGGGAGGAGATGATGATGGTTGCAGTAGGAGGGGATGAGATGATGTTGGTTGCAGTAGGAGGGAGGAGATGATGGTGGTTGCAGTAGGAGGGGAGATGATGATGGTTGCAGTAGGAGGGGAGGAGATGATGATGGTTGCAGTAGGAGGAGTGGAAATGATGATGGTTGCAGTAGGACGGGAGGAGATGATGGTGGTTGCAGTAGGAGGAGTGGAAATGATGATGGTTGCAGTAGGACGGGAGGAGATGATTGTGGTTGCAGTAGGAGGGGAGGAGATGATGATGGTAGTTGCAGTAGGAGGGAGGAGATGATGATGATGGTTGCAGTAGGAGGGGAGGAGATGATGATGGTTGCAGTAGGAGGGGAGGAGATGATGGTGGTTGCAGTAGGAGGAGTGGAGATGATTATGGTTGCAGTAGGACAGGAGGAGATGATGATGGTTGCAGTAGGAGGGGAGATGATGGTGGTTGCAGTAGGAGGGAAGGAGATGATGGTGGTTGCAGTAGGAGTGGAGGAGATGATGATGGTTGCAGTAGGAGGAGTGGAGATGATGGTGGTTGCAGTAGGAGGGGAGGAGATGATGGTGGTTGCAGTAGGAGGGGAGGAGATGATGATGGTTGCAGTAGGAGGGGAGGAGATGATGATGGTTGCAGTAGGAGGGGAGGAGATGATGATGGTTGCAGTAGGAGGGGAGGAGATGATGATGATGGTTGCAGTAGGAGGGGAGGAGATGATGATGGTTGCAGTAGGACGGGAGGAGATGGTGGTGGTTGCAGTAGGAGGGGAGGAGATGATGGTGGTTGCAGTAGGAGGGGAGGAGATGATGATGATGGTTGCAGTAGGAGGGGAGGAGATGATGGTGGTTGCAGTAGGAGGGGAGATGATGATGGTTGCAGTAGGAGGGGAGGAGATGATGGTGGTTGCAGTAGGAGGGGAGGAGATGATGATGATGGTTGCAGTAGGAGGGGAGGAGATGATGATGGTTGCAGTAGGAGGGGAGGAGATGATGATGGTTGCAGTAGGAGGGGAGGAGATGGTGGTGGTTGCAGTAGGAGGGGAGGAGATGATGGTGGTTGCAGTAGGAGGGGAAGAGATGATGGTGGTTGCAGTAGGAGGAGTGGAGATGATGATGGTTGCAGTAGGACGGGAGGAGATGATTGTGGTTGCAGTAGGAGGGGAGGAGATGATGATGATGGTTGCAGTAGGAGGGGAGGAGATGATGATGGTTGCAGTAGGAGGGGAGGAGATGATGATGGTTGCAGTAGGAGGGGAGGAGAAGATGATGATGGTTGCAGTAGGAGGGGAGGAGATGATGGTGGTTGCAGTAGGAGGGGAGGAGATGATGATGATGGTTGCAGTAGGAGGGGAGGAAATGATGATGATGGTTGCAGTAGGAGGGGAGGAGATGATGGTGGTTGCAGTAGGAGGGGAGGAGATGATGGTGGTTGCAGTAGGAGGGGAGGAGATGATGGTGGTTGCAGTAGGAGGGGAGGAGATGATGGTGGTTGCAGTAGGAGGGGAGGAGATGATGATGATGGTTGCAGTAGGAGGGGAGGAGATGATGGTGGTTGCAGTAGGAGGGGAGGAGATGATGGTGGTTGCAGTAGAAGGGGAGGAGATGATGATGATGGTTGCAGTAGGAGGGGAGGAGATGATGATGATGGTTGCAGTAGGAGGGGAGGAGATGATGATGGTTGCAGTAGGAGGGGAGGAGATGATGATGGTTGCAGTAGGAGGGGAGGAGATGATGATTGTGGTTGCAGTAGGAGAGGAGGAGATGATGATGGTTGCAGTAGGAGGGGAGGAGATGATGATGATGGTTGCAGTAGGAGGGGAGGAGATGATGGTGGTTGCAGTAGGAGGGGAGGAGATGATGATGGTTGCAGTAGGAGGGGAGGAGATGATGGTGGTTGCAGTAGGAGGGGACGAGATGATGATGGTTGCAGTAGGAGGGGAGGAGATGATGATGGTTGCAGTAGGAGGGGAGGAGATGATGATGATGGTTGCAGTAGGAGGGGAGGAGATGATGATGGTTGCAGTAGGAGAGGAGGAGATGATGGTGGTTGCAGTAGGAGGGGAGGAGATGATGATGGTTGCAGTAGGAGGGGAGGAGATGATGGTGGTTGCAGTAGGAGGGGACGAGATGATGATGGTTGCAGTAGGAGGGGAGGAGATGATGATGGTTGCAGTAGGAGGGGAGGAGATGATGATGGTTGCAGTAGGAGGGGAGGAGATGATGGTGGTTGCAGTAGGAGGGGAGGAGATGATGATGATGGTTGCAGTAGGAGGGGAGGAGATGATGATGATGGTTGCAGTTGGAGGGGAGGAGATGATGGTGGTTGCAGTAGGAGGGGAGGAGATGATGATGATGGTTGCAGTAGGAGGGGAGGAGATGATGATGATGGTTGCAGTAGGAGGGGAGGAGATGATGGTGGTTGCAGTAGGAGGGGCTCCTCCGGTGTCTTCTTCTCCGTCCTTTCGCTCTCCTCAGCACCGTCCTCCTCCTTTTTCTTCCATCGTTCTCTCGGTCTCAGATTCTTCCTCTCATGGTGGTCTTACCTCCCTGCCGCAGCAACTGATATATTCTCCTTTATCCATCATGTTTGCTTTTTACTCCCTCCTGATTTACATCATCTACACCTTCTTCAGGAAGCCCCCAACTGCAGGACGAGAGGAGAACACCCCACGAACGGACCCCCCAAAGGTACAGGGTGACACCGATCAGCCAATAATCACAGTCGCTGAAATCACCGCAGTCTGATACATCTGTCACACACGTTCTCTCTGCTGTCATCGATGGGGGTGATGATGGGGATAGTGGTGATGATGGTGATAGTGGTGATGATGATGGTGATAGTGGTGATGATGATGGTGATAGTGGTGATGATTATGGTGATAGTGGTGATGATGATGGTGATAGTGGTGATGATGATGGGGATAGTGGTGATGATGATGGTGGTGGTAGTGATGATGATGGTGATAGTGGTGATGATTATGGTGATAGTGGTGATGATGATGGTGATAGTGGTGATGATGATGGTGATAGTGGTGATGGTGGGGATAGTGATGATGATGATGGTGATAGTGGTGATGATGATGGTGATAGTGGTGATGGTGGGGATAGTGGTGATGATGATGGTGATCGTGGTGATGGTGGGGATAGTGATGATGATGATGGGGATAGTGGTGATGATAGTGATAGTGATGATGGTGATAGTGATGATGGTGATAGTGGTGATGATGATGGTGATAGTGGTGATAGTGATGATGATGGTGATAGTGGTGATGGTGATGGTGATAGTGGTGATAGTGATGATGATGGTGATAGTGGTGATGATTATGGTGATAGTGGTGATGATGATGGTGATAGTGGTGATGATTATGGTGATAGTGGTGATGATAGTGATAGTGATGATGGGGATAGTGGTGATGATGGGGATAGTGGTGATGATGATGTTGATAGTGGTGATGATGGTGATAGTGGTGATGATTATGGTGATAGTGGTGATGATGATGGTGATAGTGGTGATGATTATGGTGATAGTGGTGATGGTGGGGATAGTGATGATGATGATGGGGATAGTGGTGATGATAGTGATAGTGATGATGGGGATAGTGGTGATGATGGGGATAGTGGTGATGATGATGGTGATAGTGGTGATGATTATGGTGATAGTGGTGATGATTATGGTGATAGTGGTGATGATGATGGTGATAGTGGTGATGGTGGGGATAGTGATGATGATGATGAGGATAGTGGTGATGATGGTGATAGTGATGATGATGGTGATAGTGGTGATGATGGGGATAGTGGTGATGATGGTGATAGTGATGATGGTGGTAGTGGTGTTGATGGTGATAGTGGTGATGATGGGGATAGTGGTGATGATGATGGTGATAGTGGTGATGATGGGGATAGTGGTGATGATGATGGTGATAGTGATGATGGTGATAGTGGTGATGATGGTGATAGTGGTGATGATGGGGACAGTGGTGATGATGATGGTGATAGTGATGATGGTGATAGTGGTGATGATGGTGATAGTGGTGATGATGGTGATAGTGATGATGGTGATAGTGATGATGGGGATAGTGATGATGGGGATAGTGGTGATGATGGTGATAGTGATGATGGTGATAGTGGTGATGATGGTGATAGTGGTGATGATGATGGTGATAGTGGTGATGATGGTGATGGTGATAGTGGTGATGATGGTGATGGTGATGATGGGGAAAGTGGTGATGATGGGGATAGTGGTGATGATGATGGTGATAGTGATGATGGTGATAGTGGTGATGATGGGGATAGTGGTGATGATGATGGTGATAGTGATGATGGTGATAGTGGTGATGATGGTGATAGTGATGATGGTGATAGTGGTGATGATGGTGATAGTGGTGATGATGGTGATAGTGGTGATGATGGTGATAGTGATGATGATGGTGATAGTGGTGATGATGATGGTGATAGTGGTGATGATGGTGATGGTGATGATGGGGAAAGTGGTGATGATGGGGATAGTGGTGATGATGATGGTGATAGTGATCATGGTGATAGTGGTGATGATGGGGATAGTGGTGATGATGATGGTGATAGTGATGATGGTGATAGTGGTGATGATGGTGATAGTGGTGATGATGGTGATAGTGATGATGATGGTGATAGTGGTGATGATGGTGATAGTGGTGATGATGGTGATAGTGATGATGATGGTGATAGTGGTGATGATGGTGATAGTGGTGATGATGGTGATAGTGGTGATGATGGTGATAGTGGGGATGATGGTGATAGTGGTGATGATGGTGATAGTGGTGATGATGGGGATAGTGGTGATGATGGTGATATTGGTGATGATGATGGTGATAGTGATGATGGTGATAGTGGTGATGATGGGGATAGTGGTGATGATGGGGATAGTGGTGATAGTGGTGATGATGATGGTGATAGTGGGGAAGATGATGATGGTGATAGTGGGGATGATGTGATAGTGATGATGGGTATAGTGGTGATGATGGTGATGGTGAAAGGGGTGATGATGGTGATAGTGGTGATGATGATGGTGATAGTGATGATGGGGATAGTGGTGATGATGATGGTGGTGGTAGTGGTGATGATGGTGATATTGGTGATGATGATGGTGATAGTGGGGAAGATGATGATGGTGATAGTGGTGATGATGGGGATAGTGGTGATGATGGGGATAGTGGTGATGATGGGGATAGTGGTGATGATGGGGATAGTGGTGATGATGGTGATGGTGAAAGTGGTGATGATGGTGATATTGGTGATGATGATGGTGATAGTGGTAATGATGTGATAGTGATGATGGGGATAGTGGTGATGATAGTGGTGATGATGGTGATAGTAGTGATGGGGATAGTGGTGATGATAGTGGTGATGATGGGGATAATGATGATGGTGATAGTGGTGATGGTGATAGTGATGATGGTGATAGTGGTGATGATGATGGTGGTTGTAGTGGTGATGATGGTGAATGTGAGCTCCTGGGGTCAGGGATGATGGGAGTGATACATTGTATGATAGGAGATTAGATTGTGAGCTCCTGGGGTCAGGGATGATGGGAGTGATACATTGTATGATAGGAGATTAGATTGTGAGCTCCTGGGGTCAGGGATGATGGGAGTGATACATTGTATGTGATAGGAGATTAGATTGTGATCTCCTGGGGTCAGGGATGATGGGAGTGATACATTGTATGATAGGAGATTAGATTGTGATCTCCTGGGGTCAGGGATGATGGGAGTGATACATTGTATGATAGGAGATTAGATTGTGATCTCCTGGGGTCAGGGATGATGGGAGTGATACATTGTATGATAGTAGATTAGATTGTGATCTCCTGGGGTCAGGGATGATGGGAGTGATACATTGTATGATAGGAGATTAGATTGTGATCTCCTGGGGTCAGGGATGATGGGAGTGATACATTGTATGATAGGAGATTAGATTGTGAGCTCCTGGGGTCAGGGATGATGGGAGTGATACATTGTACTGTAGTTCCTGTCTTTCTGCTCGGTGTTGTCATAGTAACTGATGAAGATAAATTCTTTATTATTCGGGGATCTGATGTGGCTCCATATTGGGGTGGGGGGAGGGGTGTTCTGCGCTCTGGGTTGTGTCTCTGCTGTTATTGATTGTCTGTGTTGATAATTTCTTCTCTGTTCGATAACCCAGGAGGTGTATATATATGGAGGAGGTGTGTGTATGGAGAGCATGTGTGTATATATATATATAGATCTCCTCTCCTCTGTATATATATATATATATATAGATCTCCTCTCCTCTGTGTGTGTGTGTGTATATATATATATGAGAGAGAGAGAGAGAGAGAGAGAGAGAGAGGAGGTGTGTATACATATGGAGGGTGTGTGTATATATGGAGGGGATGTATACATGTGTAGGGGGTGTATATATATATATATATGTAGAGGGTGTATATGGAGGAGGTGTATATAGAGGGCATTTATATATGGATGGGGTTTATATAGGGAGGGGTTGTGTATATATATATATATATATATATATATATATATATATATATATATACATACACACAGTGACCCCCCGACCTACGATGGCCTCGACCTATAATAATTTCAATATGCGATCACTCTCAGTGGCAGCATCACCATACGATGCTTTTGTATGTCGGGGCCATCGCATAAACGGCTATCCTGCAGCGCAGACTACTTCAGCTGCCCCCAGATAGCCGTTTACGGTGTCCGTGTGGTCCGCTGACGATCACTTACCTGTCCTCAGGGCTCTGGAGCGTCCTCTTAGGATCCCCTGCATCGCCGGCGCTCTCCTTCGTTGTCATCACGTCGCTGTGCACGCCGTCCCGTCATTCAATAGGAGCGGCGTGCGTAGCGACGTGATGGCGGCGACGGAGAGCGAGGATCCTGGGGAAGCAGAGACATTCAGAGCGTCAGGGACACCCCGGGGACGCGGCGACAGCTATGGAGGGCGAAATCCAGGGCAGCGGTGACGGGTCCGGAGCGGCGGGGACAGGTGAGTATAACTTCCTATTCTTTTCATTGCACGGATTCCTCAACATACGATGGTTTCAACAAACGATGGTTCAACAGATTACCATCATATGTTGAGGGACCACTGTGTATATAATATATATTTATATATATATATATATATATATATATATATGGGCTGTAAATAGAGGAGGTGTATATATGGAGGGGATGTATATATGTGGAGGGGGTGTGTATATATATTTATATGGAGGGGTGTATATGGAGGAGGTGGATATGTCATGACCGGGGGTGGACAGGGAGAAGTGAGCCCTAATTACACTCTCCCTGCCTACTTGCCCATCCGCACTAAACGGTGGATCGACAACCATGGTGTCAGTCCCTTCCTGCGCTAAAGTGCAATTGGTGTAAAAACAAATAAAAATATACATAATGGGTCACAGGCCAGAAAAAGAACTGGAAAACTACCAGAGAATATAAATTCACAAACAGGGCAGAATATACAGTCATGGCCGTAAATGTTGTCCCCCCTGAAATGTTTCTATAAAATGAAGTATTCCTCACAGGAAAGGATTGCAGTAACACAGGTTTATTCCCTTTGTGTATATATATAGATCTCCTCTCCTCTGTATATATATATATATATATATAGATCTCCTCTCCTCTGTATATATATATATATATATATATAGATCTCCTCTCCTCTGTATATATATATAGATATCTCCTCTCCTCTGTATATGTATATATATATATATATATATATATATATATATATCTCCTCTGTATATATATATATTGCAGTAACACAGGTTTTGCTATACACATGTTTATTCCCTTTGTGTATATTGTCACGATTCGGCTTACGGGTTGTGGATCCTCTGTGTCAGAGAGGGATTGGCGTGGACCGTGCTGGTGGACCGGTTCTAAGAGGCTACTGGTGTTCACCAGAGCCCGCCGCAAAGCGGGATGGTCTTGCTGCGGCGGTAGCAACCAGGTCGTATCCACTAGCAACGGCTCAACCTCGCTGGCTGCTGAGAAGGCGTGGGACAGAAGGACTAGGCAGAGGCAAGGTCAGACGTAGCAGAAGGTCGGGGGCAGGCGGCAAGGTTCGTAGTCAGGATGGATAGCAGAAGTTCAGGTACACAGGCTTTGGACACACTAAACGCTTTCACTGGCACAAGGCAACAAGATCCGGCAAGGGAGTGCATGGGAGGAGGTCAGATATAGTCTGGGAGCAGGTGGAAGCCAATTAAGCTAATCGGGCCAGGCGTACCAATCATTGGTGCACTGGCCCTTTAAGTCTCAGAGAGCTGGCGCGCGCGCGCCCTAGAGAGCGGAGCCGCGCGCGCCAGCACATGACAGCCGGGGACCGGGACGGGTAAGTGACTTGGGATGCGATTCGCGAGCGGGCGCGTCCCGCTGTGCGAATCGCATCCCCGCCGGCAATGTCAGTGCAGCGCTCCCGGTCAGCGGGTCTGACCGGGGCGCTGCAGGGAGAGAGACGCCGTGAGCGCTCCGGGGAGGAGCAGGGACCCGGAGCGCTCGGCGTAACATATATATATATATATAGATCTCCTCTCCTCTGTATATATATATATAGATCTCCTCTCCTCTGTGTATATATATATATAGATCTCCTCTCCTCTGTATATATATATATATAGATCTCCTCTCCTCTGTGTATATATATATATATATATATATAGATCTCCTCTCCTCTGTGTATATATATATATATATATAGATCTCCTCTCCTCTGTATATATATATATATATAGATCTCCTCTCCTCTGTATATATATATATATAGATCTCCTCTCCTCTGTATATATATATATATATATATATAGATCTCCTCTCCTCTGTGTATATATATATATATAGATCTCCTCTCCTCTGTGTATATATATATATATATATATATATATATATATATATAGATCTCCTCTCCTCTGTATATATATATATATATATATATATATATATATATAGATCTCCTCTCCTCTGTATATATATATATATTGCAGTAACACAGGTTTTGCTATACACATGTTTATTCCCTTTGTGTGTATATATATATATAGATCTCCTCTCCTCTGTATATATATATATATAGATCTCCTCTCCTCTGTATATATATATAGATCTCCTCTCCTCTGTATATATATATAGATCTCCTCTCCTCTGTATATATATATAGATCTCCTCTCCTCTGTATATATATATATATATATATATATATATATATAGATCTCCTCTCCTCTGTGTGTATATATATATATATAGATCTCCTCTCCTCTGTATATATATATAGATCTCCTCTCCTCTGTGTGTATATATATATATATAGATCTCCTCTCCTCTGTATATATATATAGATCTCCTCTCCTCTGTGTGTATATATATATATATAGATCTCCTCTCCTCTGTATATATATATAGATCTCCTCTCCTCTGTATATATATATAGATCTCCTCTCCTCTGTATATATATATAGATCTCCTCTCCTCTGTATATATATATAGATCTCCTCTCCTCTGTGTGTATATATATATATATATATAGATCTCCTCTCCTCTGTGTGTATATATATATATAGATCTCCTCTCCTCTGTGTATATATATATATATAGATCTCATCTCCTCTGTATATATGTGCGAAGGTTGATTGACTGAGTCACTTAACCTGTGTTTGTGGGAGGGGCGGTACTTGCGCTTAAAAGCCGCGGCTCCGTGTGTTTAGTGCGCCGCGGCTCTCGCGTTGTTTGGAGTCCGTGACGTCAGACGCCGGGGGAAGTCTCTCCAGCCTCGTGTTCGTTCCTGTGCTCTGCTGTGCACGTCATTTCAGGTTAGTTCAGACGCTAGGTAGGGGGCGACGGCGGAGCAGGTCCGGGGGGTGACTGCAGGAGTCTGGGGGCTCGTGTCTTGTATGAGCCCTGCGGTTGTCCCCCGTGCCCTGCCTTTCGCATGATGGTGTTGTTGTTCAGCAGCCGTAGCGGGCTGCTAAGCAACGTTGTGCGCTTCCGGCTGCCTGGCTCTGCATGTCGGGGGTTTCTTTTCAGATGTTTGGTGCTGGCTGGGGGAGGTGACAGCGGGAGTTACCTTTCGGAGCATATGTCCTTCGGAGCTCCGCGGTATTCTCCCGTCCCGTTCCGCTGCCTTACGCATGCCGGCTTTCTTATTCGGTCACCAGTCTCAGCCGGCAGCCAGTTCGTTACACACCTCCTGCGGCTCAGCTCTGCATGCTGGGTGCTTGTTTATATACTGTAGGTATTGTAGTCTTGTAGTTCTAGGTGTTAGTCTTGGTGTCAGTACACGTTGTCTACTGGTCAGGACGCTTCTTTAATATGTCACAGCTGTTCCTGCGGCTCAGCTCTGCATGCTGGGTGTTTATATACTGTAGGTATTATAGTCTTGTAGTTCCAGGTGTTAGTCTTGGTGTCAGTACACGTTGTCTACTGGTCAGGACGCTTCTTTAATATGTCACAGCTGTTCCTGCGGCTCAGCTCTGCATGCTGGGTGCTTGTTTATATACTGTAGGTATTATAGTCTTGTAGTTCCAGGTGTTAGTCTTGGTGTCAGTACACGTTGTCTACTGGTCAGGACGCTTCTTTAATGTGTCACAGCTGTTCCTGCGGCTCAGCTCTGCATGCTGGGTGCTTGTTTATATACTGTAGGTATTATAGTCTTGTAGTTCCAGGTGTTAGTCTTGGTGTCAGTACACGTTGTCTACTGGTCAGGACGCTTCGTTAATGTGTCACAGATGTCCCTGCTGTGTATTTCACTGGTTGACGCGTTTGTTCCGCAGTTGCTTCTCATATACCTAATCTGTTTCATATTCCATGTATTTTACACTGTTGCTCCTCGTATCTACACTTCGGCCGCATACATTGGTCCGTATTAGTCATGTTTTAACTCATGAGTCTGTTAGTTTGTTAGTTGTTGTTTTTGGAAAAAATAAAATATATAATATATATATATATATATATATATATATATATATATATAAATAAATAAAAAATATAAAATAAAAATATATATATATATATATATATATATTCAATCAAACTCACATTCCTTCTGCATACGCTGCTGATACACTGCCACTATATGCTCCGCTATTGTCTGGTACTATAATTCTGTTCTCACATGGTCAATTTGCCTTCCGCTGTTTCGCCTCTGTCCTGTCTTCATGGTATTTATTGCTTCATGGTATTTATTGCTAGTCGTAGTTATTTACTTTGCTCGTTGTTTGGTACCGTTTTACTCTAACTTGTTGTGGTAGTGAATAAGGCGGTTGTTCCTAAATTAGTTTGCCTGGCTGGTAGCATGGTCTTCAATGTGCGCTGCTGATTTATTGTTCCTGTGCTCCTATGGTTACTCTTTTACCTGGTTAAGTGTTTTTGTCATGTTACTAGCTAAATTCTTCGTCATAGCCTCACTAAGCGCCTTGTAGGTGTTGATCCACACCTGTACCTATTCAGTTATGTGGTGGGTTTACCTTTGCCATTATTCTTGTTTTTACATTTTAGTTTTTCTCCTCGCCCTTACGTAGTATTGTGCCTTACAATCGTTTCTCATTTTCGGTCAAGCGGTGTATTTACGTTGGTTTTCCTATTTTCAGTTTATTCGCAAGATATCTACCTCCTGCATTAGACTATCGCCTTACTAGCTCAGTAACGCTGTGTAGCTGTCTAGGCTCGAAGTTCATCTTTACGCTAGTTCGCTGTCCTTGGCCCGGTCGTTTTTAGGTAAAAAGAGATAAAAGAGTATATTTGGAATTTTGCATGTATGTATATAGGTGTTAATTTAAAGTTTTATGTTCATGCAAGTTGTTTTTCTTCCCCCAACTCGCCCTTTGGGGCTCGGTTCGTGTCCTTTCCACCGACTCAACTCGTCTTTGGGTCCTCGTGTGGATCTGCCTTAGCCTGTGTGTTGTTAAGTTATATGCCTGTGTGTTTTATTCAGCAGTTGTCCACGCACGCTCTTGTGGCTTAAACGTCTGCTGTCGTGAACTTCGTGTTGGCTTATCACCCTCGGTACAGGTATGTGCAGTCCATTTTTTGGGTTAGTTATAGTAAACATTCTCTTCATACGGTTCTCCTTTGGCTTGCAGTGTTCATCCTGGTGGTCTCGCCTCGCTTCAGCTTCTACGTTGTTCCAGCGCCTGTTCGTGTCGAGATTGACCGTCATAACCCAGTTGTCAAGGTGCGGTCTGTTTTAGGCTTCAGGAAGCCCAGGTATTCATGTCTTAGTTCGTTACCCCTCACGTCCTTGGGTGTACTCTTTATCCCCTGCTCATCACGTCTTTGGGCCAAGGGGTTCGTTAGTCACGAGTAACTTTACGTGTCACGCTGTTAGCATGTGTTTAGTCACCACTCGGTACTCTTCACTTTCTAGTCTGATTCTGTGGTGGCAGTGGTTTTGGTTTCTGGGTTAGTCTTGCTCTGACAGGTGTATTTCGTTTTTGGTTTGTTCCTTTGGTCAGGATTTAATTGTTGTATATCTAATTTTCGGAAATGTCTCACGCATCAGACATTGAAGATGCAGCTTCTGTTCTGGACAATGTCGCTAGAACATTGGATCTGGGTAGCGTCCCATCTCTTCGTAACTGGACCATTCCTAAACTGACGGCTGAATTCGTCCGCAAAGGCATCCCGTTCCCGGCTACTGCCCGCAAGGCGGAACTTTATCGCTTATTGGTCTCTGAGCACTCGGGACCCTGTGATCAAGCAGGCCCTAGCAGTGAAGAAGTGTCCATGCAGACACTCAATACGTCCATCTTGCAGTTGCATACGTTAATTAACTCGCTGTGCTCTAGAGTTGATACCTTGGAGTGTAAGAGTTCGGAGGCTCCCGCTCCGGCCCCAGTGGTGGGTTCGACTTCGGCCGTTCCACACACTTCCGTTCCCCCTCAGGTTTCTGCTACCCCGCAGGCTTCAGTATTACCGGTTGGACTTAATATGCTCGTGCCAAATGTCGCGCCAGCTCATTTTATCCCGACTAATCTGAAGAAGGACATTCTTGATGGTAAGGATGTTAATCTCGCTTCCTTGCTTATTGCGTCTCATGATGTTTCCGAGAACAAGACTATTGCTTGCGGTGAGGTGTCGGTTATTCTGAAAGCAAAAGATGTAAGGTTAAGTCGCAAGCTTACACTAGCTGAATTCAGTATGGCGTTCGCCATTTATCGTGACGTTTTATGCTCAGTCAAGCCAGAAAGACGTGAAGAGCTTGACATGTATCTGTACAAAGTCACAGAGTTAGCTCATAAATATGGTGGGTTCACGTTTTATGATTATCATAAATCATTTTCAGCTAAGGCGGCGGCAGCTCTAGTGCAGTACAACTATACAGTTAATTGGGCGTTGGTTGACACCGAGATTTTCTGCAATCATTTTGCAGGTCTTAAAGCCCCCGTTTGCTCTCGGTGTCAGTCCATCGCCCATACCACAGAATGGTGCAATACTGTTAATTCCCCATCCGAGGTAAATCCCGGCACGTCTTCACCCACATTTCAGCCTAGGAATCAGAAACACTCGGGCTTGATTGACAAGTTAGGTAGGCCCATCAAGTATCTTGGTAAATCTCAAATTTGCAATAATTTCAATTTTGGGTCTTGCAATTATAACCAGCGTAGACTTTTACATGTCTGTGCATTCTGTTTCAGGGCCCATCCTAAGGCCAGTTGTCCACAGAAGTCGAAAGCATGACTAGCAGTGATAGACGTGTTGTGTTTAGAACATTTTCTTGCTGATCATCCAGATAGGTGTTTTGTTCAGTTTTTGATTAATGGATTCCGGTCAGGTTTCCACACAGGTTTCATTACTTTACCCTCTGCTACGTATGAGTGTGACAATTTACGTTCTGCTCTAAGGGACCCTAGGGCTGTAGATACCCTGATACAAGCTGAAATAGACAAGGGTTTTGTTATTGGTCCGTTTGATGAGCCCCCCTTTGACGTTTGGAGAGTAAGCCCATTGGGGTTGGTGGCTGGGAAATTCAGTAATAAACTTCGTTTAATTTATGATTTGTCCGCCCCTTACTCTGCACACACACCTAGTTTAAACTCTCTTATTCCCGCTGAAGAGTTCTCCCTGAAATATGCTTCCATAGATGAGGCAATAGCGGTCATCTTGAGCATGGGCGGTAACACGTGGCTGTCCAAGATCGATATTTCCGATGCCTTTAAGCTCCTGCCTATTATGCCTCAGCTATGGAAGTGGCACGGTATTAAATGGCGCGACAAGTATTATTTTGCTGTTAAGTTAACTTTTGGTTCCAGGAGTAGTCCTTGGTTATTTGATAAATTTGCGCAATCCCTACACTGGCTCCTGGAAAACAGGTTTGACTGTTCCCATGTCATCCACTACTTGGACGACTTTTTGTTTATTGAGCCAGGTAACGTGTGCCCCAGGGACTTGACAACCTCGTTAGCAGTGTTCCAGCAACTGGCGGTTCCGGTGTCAGATAAAAAGTTGAGGGCCCTTGCAAGTCACTGACTTTCTTAGGTATTGTTCTAGACACACAGGTCATGGAAGCCCGATTACCGCTCGACAAGCTCTCACGTATTAGACAGGCCATGCATGATCTTGTCAATTCACCCCGGGTGACCAAGGTACAGCTGCAATCCATTCTCGGCATGCTGAACTTTGCCATGCGTGTAATTCCACAGGGTAGGAGTTTTGTTTCCAGATTGTTAGACGCTATGAATTCTGTGCCTGGCCAAAGCGACGTAGTCATATTTGATAAACAAGCGATTGCCGATTTTGCTATGTGGCATACATTTTTGACTAACTGGAATGGGGTATCCTTTTTCACCCCTGGTATCGATAATGCTTCTCCTTTAGTTTTTTCCGATGCTTCCTCCACAGTGGGTTTTGCAGCCATTTGGGAGAATCATTGGTTGGCCAGTGCTTGGCCAATTGAGGTATTTCAGTCTCCGGGTTTTAGCAGGTCCTCAGCATTGTTTGAGTTGTACCCTATAGTTGCAGCTGCCAGTGTGTGGGGTCACCTATGGTTTAGGAAGTCAGTACTGTTTGTTTCTGATAATGAAGCTACGGTGTATATTCTACTTAAAGGTAGATCCTCGTCCCCACAGGTCATGTCTTTGATGCGTAAACTGGTATGGTTATCTTTGTTACATAATTTTCACTTTTCTAGTGCTCATATAGATGGTGTTAGGAACACGGCTGCTGATGCACTGTCTAGGCTCCATTTTGCACTTTTCTTCCAGGTAATGCCAGAGGCCGATCCATCAGGATGCATGGTTCCAGCGTTCCACGATTTGATTTTGAACTAAATGCCTATTTGTCTGTAGGTCAGGACTTGATTAATAGTTCACTTTCCCGTAACACTCAGAAAGTTTACCGTACGGCCTTTAATCTGTTTACTAAGTTCTGTCAGTCTCACCCGCATAATGATGTCCTTTCAGTATAGTGTTGCTCACGAATATTCGCAATTCGAATATTATTCGCGAATATCGCATATTCGCGAATTTCGCGAATATAGCGCTATATATTTGTAATTACGAATATTCGTTTTATTTTTTTAGTTTTTTTTCCTTCACAGTACACATCACAGTGATCATCCCTCTCTGCTTCCAGCTTGTGTGGTGTAAAGAAGGCTGTAATACTACTGTGTGAGACTGGCGTGCGAAAATTCGCATATGCGAAAATTAGCATATGCTAATTTTCGCATATGCTAATTTTCGCGTATGCTAATTTTGTATGTGCTAATATTCACATATGTTCATTTTCGCATACGCGAAGTTTCGCATATGCGAAAATATAATGAGAATATAACGAATATGCGAATATTCGGGAATATATGACGAATATTCGTCCATATATTCGCGAATATTCGCGAATTCGAATATGGCCTATGCCGCTCAACACTTTCAGTATCTTTTATTTTAGCCTTTATAGGGTTTTGCCACTCCTCCTTACGGCTAGCATATAACACCATAAAGATTTATTTAGCAGGCATACAACACTTTGTTACTTTGAACTTCCCGGATAGGGCATCTTTGTTTACTTCGCATGCAGTTAAGGCTGCCCTTAAGGGGGTTGCCAAAAGTAGAGTACCAAAGCCTCCAGGCCGGCAGCCCATCTCGGGGTCGCTGTTTAGGGAGCTGGCAGATGCCCTGGATCACTCCCCGTTTGGTCTAGGTAATAGTTTAACGCTAAAAGCAGCCCTCTTCTTAGGTTTCTATGGCTTTCTGAGGCCGGGCGAGTTCACGAGTAGAACTAGTACCGCTCCATTTCTCAAGTTGGGGCAATTGCAGCGAGCCATGGATCATTTCACTCTCGTTCTGCGCGACACTAAGACATCACTTCCCGGTCAGAAGGTGCACGTCAAATATTTTAAAACTTCTCACAAATGGTGTCCGGTCTCGGTCTTTAACTCGTTACTTGCTCTTCGTGTTCATGACAGTCCAGAATGTCCTTTGTTGTTGTTTAATAACATTGCTCTTACTTCCTCAGTTTCTGTTCGTTATTTACGTGTTTTAGTTAAATCCTTAGGCCATGATGCTTCGGTCATATCCGGTCATTCTCTACGCATAGGGGCAGCCGCGTCTGCCTCTCGTCATGGTGTTCCTGCTCATGTTATCAGGAAGTTAGGTCGCTGGAAGTCCAGTGCGTACATACGTTATGTTCCAAACCCCAAATTGGAGATGCAGTGTGCTTTTGAATCGCTTGTGTTGTAATTACTAATAAAGCTTGTTTTGATTTCTGAGTTGCCTGTTTGGTTTGAGTTTTGCCCTCTTATTTTACAAGGTGTACCCTTACGCGGCAGTATATGGCACAGTTCAGACTGCTTAGCCATAGTTGAGTTAGTTTTAAGTAGGTAGGCTCGCTATTTGTAGCCCCGAGCACAAATATATATATATAGATCTCCTCTCCTCTGTATATATATATATAGATCTCCTCTCCTCTGTATATATATATATATATATATAGATCTCCTCTCCTCTGTGTATATATATATATATATATATATATATATATATAGATCTCCTCTCCTCTGTATATATATATATATATATATATATATATATATATATATATATATAGATCTCCTCTCCTCTGTATATATATATATATATAGATCTCCTCTCCTCTGTATATATATATATATATATTGCAGTAACACAGGTTTTGCTATACACATGTTTATTCCCTTTGTGCATATATATATATATATAGATCTCCTCTCCTCTGTGTGTATATATATATATATATATATATATATATATATATATATATAGATCTCCTCTCCTCTGTATATATATATATTGATCTTCTCTCCTCTGTATATATATATATATAGATCTCCTCTCCTCTGTATATATATATTGCAGTAACACAGGTTTTGCTATACACATGTTTATTCCCTTTGTGTGTATATATATATATATATAGATCTCCTCTCCTCTGTATATATATATAGATCTCCTCTCCTCTGTATATATATATATATATATATATAGATCTCCTCTCCTCTGTATATATATATATATATATATATATATATATAGATATCCTCTCCTCTGTATATATATATTGCAGTAACACAGGTTTTGCTATACACATGTTTATTCCCTTTGTGTATATATATATATATATATAGATCTCCTCTCCTCTGTATATATATATATATATATATATATATATATATATATATAGATCTCCTCTCCTCTGTAAATATATATATATTCCCTTTGTGTGTATTGGAACTAAACCAAAAAAGGAGGAAAAAAAGCAAATTGGACCTAATGTCACCAAACTCCAAAAATGGTCCGGACACAATTATTGGCCCCTTTCAGAATTGTGGATAAATAAGATTGTTTCCAGCCTGTGATGGTCCTTTATACTCACCTGGGGCAAGTAACAGGTGTGGGCAATATAAAAATCACACCTGACAGCAGATAAAAAGGAGAGAAGTTCACTTAGTCTTTACATTGTGCGTCTGTGTCCCACACTAAGCATGGACAATAGAAAGAGGAGGAGAGAACTGTCTGAGGACTTGGGAACCAAAATTGTGGAAAATATCAACAATCTCCAGGTTACAAGTCCATCTCCAGAGATCTAGATTTGTCTTTGTCCACAGTGCGCAACATTATCAAGAAGTTTACACCCCATGGCCCTGTAGATAATCTCCCTGGGCGTGGACCGAAGAGAAAAACTGATGAAAGGGGTCACTGCAGGATGGTCCGGATGGGGGATAAGCAGCCCCAAACAAGTTCCAAAGATATTCAAGCTGTCCTGCAGGCTCAGGGAGCATCAGTGTCAGCGCGAACTATCCGTCCACATTTATATGAAATGAAACGCTATGGAGGAGAACCAGAAGGACCCCACTATGGAGGAGACCCAGGAGGACCCCACTATGGAGGAGACCCAGGAGGACCCCACTATGGAGGAGACCCAGGAGGACCCCACTATGGAGGAGACCCAGGAGGACCCCACTATGGAGGAGACCCAGGAGGACCCCACTATGGAGGAGACCCAGGAGGACCCCACTATGGAGGAGACCCAGAAGGACCCCACTATGGCGGAGACCCAGGAGGACCCCACTATGGAGGAGACCCAGGAGGACCCCACTATGGAGGAGACCCAGGAGGACCCCACTATGGAGGAGACCCAGGAGGACCCCACTATGGAGGAGACCCAGGAGGACCCCACTATGGAGGAGACCCAGGAGGACCCCACTATGGAGGAGACCCAGGAGGACCCCACTATGGAGGAGACCCAGGAGGACCCCACTATGGAGGAGACCCAGGAGGACCCCACTGCTGACACAGAGACATAAAAAAGCAAGGCTACATTTTACCAAAATGAACTTGAGTAACCAAAATCCTTCTGGGAAAACGTCTTGTGGACAGATGAGACAAGATAGATCTTTTTGGTAAAGCCCATCATTCTACTGTTTACCGAAAACGGAATGAGGCCTACAAAGAAAAGAGCACAGTACCTACAGTGACATATGGGGGAGGTCAGTGATGTTTTGGGTTGTTTTGCTGCCTCTGGCACTGGGGGTCTTGAATGTGTACAAGACATCATGAAATCTGAGGATTACCAATGGATTTTGGGTCGCACTGTAGAGCCCAGTGTCAGAAAGCTGGGTTTGTGTCCGAGATCTTGGGTCTTCCAGCAGGACAATGACCCCAAACATACGTCAAAAAGTCCCAGAAATGGATGATAACAAAGCGCTGGAGAGTTCTGAAGTGTCAGCAATGAGTCCAGATCTAAATCCCATTGATCACCTGTGGAGAGATCTTATAATTACTGTTGGGAAAAGGCGCCGTCCAATAAGAGACCGGGAGCAGTTTGTAAAGGAAGAGTGGTCCAACATTCCGGCTGAGAGGTGTAAGAAGCTTATTGATGGTTATAGGAAGACTGCTCCAACATTCCGGCTGAGAGGTGTAAGAAGCTTATTGATGCTTATAGGAAGAGTGGTCCAACATTCCGGGTGAGAGGTGTAAGAAGCTTATTGATGCTTATAGGAAGAGTGGTCCAACATTCCGGCTGAGAGGTGTAAGAAGCTTATTGATGGTTATAGGAAGAGTGGTCCAATATTCCGGCTGAGAGGTGTAAGAAGCTTATTGATTGTTATAGGAATAGTGGTCCAACATTCCGGCTGAGAGGTGTAAGAAGCTTATTGATGGTTATAGGAAGTGACTGATTTCACTTATTTTTTCCAAAGGAAGTGCGACCAAATATTAAGTTAAGGGGCCAATAATTTTGTCCAGCCTTTTTTGGAGTTTGGTGACATTATGTCCAATTTGCTTTTTTTCCTCCCTTTTTGGATTAGTTCACACAAAGGGAATAAACATGTGTATAGCAAAACATCTGTTACTGCAATCCTTTTCTGTGAGAATTGACTTCATTTCAGGGGTGCCAACATTTACGGCCATGACTGTAGTGTACTAACAAACAGAATCCAGATAAACGCCAGGCATGAATAAACGAACAAGACAAGGAATGGAATAAGAATACAGCAGAAACCATGAGATGCAGGGAATGAACAGAAGAAGTGAATGTAAAACACTAAACTGATCAGGAACACAGAACACTGTTCACATTGGGTCACAGAACAGAAACACCCTAGACACCGCACTCCACAAAAGGAGTAGACAGCAATAATAACTCCAGATAGACTTCTGGATATTGGCCTAGAAGGAAACAGAAATATAATACACGGAACACTACACAAACGGATTAAGTTCAGAGGACACAGATCAGTGAGCAGCACAGAGGACACTATAGACCAATGGTAAAGCACAGAGGAAACACTAGATCAGTGATCATGAACTCTATGATCAGTGCATGTGCTAAAAACTCTAAAGATCAGCTGTAATGAACTCAACAAAAACAGATGCAAGAAAACCAAACTTCACAATGTGAACAGAGACTAAGAAACAAGGTACAAACAGAATGGACATACAATAATCCTAAAAACCGACAGATGTACCACAGACTAAAATCAATAATAAACAGGACTATTAACCATGGCTAAAAACTCAGAACTATCACAATATAAATACAAGGTGCATGATTAAGCAGACATGGACAGCATAGCACTATAGCTAAGCTGCATAATAAAACATGGTCAGAGAAAATCAATCACCAGCAACCAGAGTGCAGCAAAGCTAGGGTTTAAATAGCCACACCTGAGTTGCAATTTGTTCAGAATATTAAAGCGCATCGATCATGAACTCCGGACTATATAACCTACACAGCCTTTGTACAGCACCGTATTTACCTTATTTCTGACGGCTTTTATCACCCCAAAAAATACTTTTGATCGCAGCCACACACAGTCGGATAGGCGTGGCACGAGGTACCGTTTGCTCCGCCGCCACCACGCCCACCCATGTACGTCAGCACTGGGACCGCTGTGTGATTGACACAGGTCCCAGCGCATGCGCCTCAGCTCAGCTAAGAAGCGCCACAGAGTATGATATCCAGGCAAGCGCTCACTCCCGCCGCCGTAGTGTGCCTGCGCAGTGCTAGAGGCAGAGAGCGCACGTCCTCTCTGTCTCTAGTAACGGGGACTGTCCTGCGCGCAGAAGAGAAGAAAGAAGAAGCAAGAGGATAGCCGGCACGGAGTACAGTACATAAATTATAAAAGGTGCATATCTGAATAAACTTGTTTTTGGCTGAGCTGAGGGGCGCATGCGCTGGGACCTGTGTCAATCACACAGCGGTCCCAGCGCTGACCTATGGGGAGGTGAGCGTGGCGGCGGTGGGGCATAGCGTACCTCGCTACCTGTGTATGGAGGCCTCCCTGCCCTGATATAATGTTTATGGAGGCCTTCCGATTCTGTAGTGGGCTCGAGCAGGACTTTAAACAGGAGCCCCATGAGCAGGAAGTCTCTGCCATCGATTGCTTCTGCCTGCGAGCGCTATAATATTTTAAATCAAAGCGGGGTCGGGAGCTTTACTGATGGAGGAACAGCAGAGGCCGTGTCACCAGAGGTTTATTATGGGTTCAGAAAATGCACTGCCATATACACCGCCATATACGTAACCGGACAGCGTCACACAATACAGAGGATCCGGGGCACGTTTAGGGGCATTTGCCATGTGGGCTGACAATCTATTCTGTTCTCTTGTATAGGATGGAGAGACGAACAAAGGATCTGCCAAATCCACGCACCGTGCGCTGTGGGCGGAGCTGGACGAGCTGCATAGTAAGTGATCAGTATATACACAGTGTATCCTGTATTATGGAGCATCAGTGATATACACCTGGAGGACACTGAGGTCTCTACAGTGGGGATCAAAAGTTTGTGCACCCCAGATAAAAATGTGTATTAATGTGCATAAAGAAGCCAAGGAAAGATGAAAATCTCCAAAAGGCATCAAATTACAGATTAGACATTCTTATAATATGTCACCAAAAGTTACATTTTATTTCCATCATTTACACTTTCAAAATAACAGAAAACAAAAAAATGGCGTCTGCAAAAGTTTGTGCACCCTGCAGAGTTAATATCTTGTACTGCCCCCTTTGGCAAGTATCACAGCTTGTAAACGCTTTTTGTAGCAGCCAAGAGTCTTCCAGTTCTTGTTTGAGGTATCTTTGCCCATTCTTCCTTACAAAAGTCTTCCAGTTCTTTGAGATTTCTGGGCTGTCTGTCACGCACTGCTCTTTTAAGGTCTATCCATAGATTTTCAATGATGTTGAGGTCAGGAGATTGTGAAGGCCATGGCAAAACCTTCAGTTTACGCCTCTTGATGTAATCCCCGTGGATTTCGAGGTGTGTTTAGGATCATTAACCATTTGTAGAAGCCATCCTCTCTTTAACTTCAGCTTTTTCACAGATGGCATCAAGTTAGCATTCAAAATTTGCTGAAATTTTATTGAATCCATTTTTCCTTCTACTCGTGAGATGTTCCCTGAGCCACTGGCTGCAATACAACCCCCAAAGCATGATTGATCCACCCCCATGCTTAACAGTTGGACAGAGGTTCTTTTAATTAAATTCTGTTCCCCTTCTTCTCCAAACGTACCTTTGCTCATTCCGGCCAAAAAGTTAAATTTTAACCTCATCGGTCCACAGAACTTGTTTTCAAAATGCATCAGGCTTGTCTGTATGTTCATTTGCAAAGTTCAAATGCTGATTTTTGTGGTGAGTACGTAGAAGACGTTTTCTTCTGATGACTCTTCCATGAAGACCATATTTGTACATGTATCTCTTGTGACATTCCATCTCGGGGATCGTCCTGGTCACTTGCCATGGGACACGTTTCCTCGCAATAACTCGCCAGACAACCGTTCTGCATACAAGTCTGGCACCTTGCCAGCTTTATTTACACAGGTTGCAGGTAAAACAAAACATAACTCAGGAACAAACCAAAGTCCTAGACCGTCTGGTCACTGACTACACATGTAAGCATGCCCTGACTACTAACTGGTGAGCTACCCTCAGCCAGCATAAAACATGTGCCCCTGCAACATGTTTTACTCACAGTTCACACTGTCACTTGTGGCCACTCACAGATTCCAGCTGTGTGCTTCCTCAACAGGGCCCGAGTGTCTCCCCCTACAGCGACATGCTGTTTCCCAGGGAGAGCCCCAACTATCCTGCCTAACTTCCTTTTAAGCACCCTTCCCCTTCCTGCTACCTCATTAATTAAGCCACAGATGGAGGTTTCTCCAGGTTTAGCTAGGGAAATACACCCTTCGCTTGCCACACTGTCACATATCACACCCCCCCCCCCCCCACACCCCCTCTGCTCAGACCACCGGGAAGGAGCACTTGTATTCAAAAGGCAGAGTCCAACTGCCTTTCCTTTTGCTTGAACAACTATGTCCAACAGGTTTTGAGGCACTTGGCTTCCTTCATCAGCAGATTTTATCTGCACCACTTTAATGGTGCACCCTTCTTTCATTCGCACTTTCATCAGCCACCGAGCACAAGACTTTTGGTCACCTTTGACAAATTCCTTGTTAAAAGGCTCCATTCACGTCACACCTTTCCAACACCATGTTCTTCACCTAGGTCTGTTCAGTTCTCTGGACTCTAGGTGTGGACAAGGCAGATGCTCTAGGCCTTTGTCTTCTTCTGTCACTGGTATGACCATTGCCCGAACTTTGCTGGTGGCCAACCGAGCCTGTATCACCCATTTGCAGGTCTTCTAAGACATCCTCCACAATTTCAGGAGGCTTCCCTTTAATGTTCCTGTTCATCTTCTCCTTGAGACGGACTCTTCTCCTAATTCTACTTGTGCGGACTTTCTTCCAGTGTTTTCTAATCCAGTGCCTCTCAGGGTTTCCACCACGACCCAGTCTTCTATCACAGTGACCTCTTTTTAAGGACTCTGCTTTCTTATTAGCCCTTTCTTTAGGGACACCGACCTTCACAGGCTCATCTTTAGGCTGAGAACTCTTGGCTCCTTTAGGCCTTTTTTCACCTGCACCTTCAGATGTGTCACTGACTTTACTTGCAGCTTCTGCAGTTATCTCTGGTTTAACTTCTGCCTCAGAGAACTTCTCTGCCTCAGCATTTTCACCATTCAATGTCAATATCTCTGCAGCTTCAGAGGACCTCTCATATGGTTTGACCTCAGTCTCAGCTTCAGAGGACTTCCCATATGGTTTCACCTCAGTCTCAGCTTCATAGGACTTCCCATATGGTTTCACCTCAGTCTCAGCTTCATAGGACTTCCTATATGGTTTCACCTCAGTCTCAGCTTCAGAGGACTTCTCATATGGCTTCTTCTCATGGTCTTCAGACTCTACTGTTTCTTGAGTCCATTGTTCAGACTCTGCCACTTTTAGAGAAAGCATCCCTGTCTCCAGTAGCTACGGCTGTGGCTTTGGCCTCAGTTTCCATCGGAGACGCTTTTAACCTCTCGTTAGCCAGTTCTACTACAGCTTGTTCTCTGCTTTCTTTTAGGACCTTCATGTCCCCTTCCATCTTTAAACATTTCTGCTGCTCACTCTTGAGCTTAGAAGAGTTCACCTTCTCACTTTCCAGCAGTTCTGTGAAGTTTTTGACAGTATCTTCCAGCGACAGCAGTTGTTCTCTCATCTGCTCATCGTCTTTATTCAGCGGCGCCATCTTGGACACTTTCTGCTCATAGACTTTTAGCTGAGCCTCTTGTTCAGAGAGCTGAGTACCCAGTGAATCCAAAGCAGCTGCGCGAGACTTAATGTGCGTTTCGTTCTGTGCCTCCAGGCTCTGCACCTTATGAGCCATTAACACTTTCTCCTTCTCCAGCTCTTCCATGGCTACCAACCTAGCCTTGTGATCACTTTGTAGAGCCAGATATGCCCCACACAGGACATTCACTTCTTCATCCTTGAATGAGATCTGCTTGGCCAGAATCTCCAATTCTCTCTCCTTGCTGGTCACATGATCCTGGGAGCGGGACAGTTCATCCTGCAGAGCCGCCCTTTCACTTTTGTGGCGCTCCATATCTTTCTGCAGCTGAAGCGTCGCTTCCTGCTCTTTATTCACGTCTCCAAGCGTTTTCTCTTTCTCCTCTGTCAGGTGATGAACTACTTCTTCCTTTTGAGACAATTTAGCAGAAACCATCTGTAAGGTTTCTTCAAAGTACTGGATCTGCTCCCTTTTCTTACCAAGACCAGCTCGTTTTTCCGAGATCTCTTAGTTACAGCGGTCTCCTTACTCTCGCTGCTGGACCTTGAGACATTCTCTTGTCCTCTGACAGTCACTTGTCCTTGGCCTGTCTCTTCCTTCAAGCCAACTCGTTCAGACTCTTCTCCACCTTTAGGAGTAGTCTCCCCCTTTTCAAGGGTCTTGGCCACTTGGGCTTCAGGGTAGTTCCCGAACAGTCTCTCTGGACTGTCTCTGTGCTCATTGGCAGACTTCTCTTTCACATCAACACCATCTCTCCGCTGCCCAGCAGAAAGGTCTAGGGCTCCTGGGTCTGCAACAACATCTGGTCCAGTGGTTCGACCTTTCTGGTCACGATCCATCTCTGGTCCAGACGTCACATCTCCTTCACTCAGGACTCTGTCTGTGACAGTAAGCGCAGCACTCGGCTCCACATGTACTCTCTTCAGTACTTCTGCATTATCCACAGACCCGCTCTAGTCACCTGACAGTCTTCCCATAATTGCTGAAAAATGGAAAATCCATCCCCAGTACTACATCATACTCCAAGGAGGGCTCTATTGCCACCTTGTGACCTACAGTACCATAGGGAGTAGAAAAACAGACATTAAAGGGGTACTCCGCCCCTAGACATTGTTACGCCTAGCGCTCCGGGTCCCCGCTCCTCCCCGGAGCGCTCACGGCGTCTTTCTCCCTGCAGCTCCCCGGTCAGTCCCGCTGACCGGGAGCGCTGCACTGTCATGGCCGTTGGGGACGCGATTCGCACAGCGGGACGCGCCCGCTCGCGAATCGCATCCCAGGTCACTTACCCGTTCCCGTCCCCTGCTGTCATGTGCTGGCGCGCGCGGCTCCGCTCTCTAGGGCGCGCGCGCGCCAGCTCCCTGAGACTTAAAGGGCCAGTGCACCAATGATTGGTGCCTGGCCCAATTTGCTTAATTGGCTTCCACCTGGTCCCTGACTATATCTAACCTCCTCCCATGCACTCCCTTGCCGGATCTTGTTGCCCTAGTGCCTAGTGAAAGCGTATTGTGTGTCTAAAGCCTGTGTACCAGAACTTCTGCTATCCACCCTGACTACGAACCTTGCCGCCTGCCCCCGACCTTCTGCTACGTCCGACCTTGCTTCTGTCTACTCCCTTGTACCTCGCCTATCATCAGCAGTCAGAGAGGTGACCCGTTGCTAGTGGATACGACCTGGTCACTACCGCCGCAGCAAGACCATCCCGCTTTGCGGCGGGCTCTGGTGAAAACCAGTAGTGACTTAGAACCGGTCCACTAGCGCGGTCCTCGCCAATCCCTCTCTGGCACAGAGGATCCACTACCTGCCAGCCGGCATCGTGACAGTAGATCCGGCCATGGATCCCGCTGACGTCCCTCTGCCTTATATCTCTGATATCACCACGGTGGTCGCCCAGCAATCCCGACAGATCGCCCATCTAACCCACCAGCTGTCGGAAGTATTCACCATTGTGCAGCAACTTCAGTCGCAACTTCAGCAGCAATCATCTCCTCCGCCAGCTCCTGCACCCCTTCCGCAGCGAGTGGCCACTCCTAGCCTCCGCCTGTCCTTGCCGGACAAATTTAATGGGGACTCTAAGTTTTGCCGTGGCTTCCTTTCGCAATGTTCTCTGCACTTGGAGATGATGTCGGACCAGTTTCCTACTGAAAGGTCTAAGGTGGCTTTCGTAGTCAGCCTTCTGTCTGGAAAAGCTCTGTCATGGGCCACACCGCTCTGGGACCGCAATGACCCCGTCACTGCCTCTGTACACTCCTTCTTCTCGGAAATTCGAAGTGTCTTTGAGGAACCTGCCCGAGCCTCTTCTGCTGAGACTGCCCTGCTGAACCTGGTCCAGGGTAATTCTTCCGTTGGCGAGTACGCCATACAATTCCGTACTCTTGCTTCTGAACTTTCCTGGAATAATGAGGCCCTCTGCGCGACCTTTAAAAAAGGCCTATCCAGCAACATTAAAGATGTTCTGGCCGCACGAGAAACTCCTGCTAATCTACATGAACTCATTCATCTAGCCACTCGCATTGACATGCGTTTTTCTGAGAGACATCAAGAGCTCCGCCAGGAAAAAGACTTAGATCTCTGGGCACCTCTCCCACAGTCTCCATTGCAATCTGCGCCTAGGCCTCCCGCCGAGGAGGCCATGCAAGTGGATCGGTCTCGCCTGACCCTGGAAGAGAGGAATCGCCGTAAGGAAGAGAATCTTTGTCTGTACTGTGCCAGTACCGAACATTTTTTGGTGGATTGCCCTATCCGTCCTCCACGTCTGGGAAACGCACGCTCGCACCCAGCTCTCGTGGGTGTGGCGTCTCTGGATGCTAAGTCGGCTTCTCCACGTCTCACGGTGCCTGTACGGATTTCTACTTCAGCCAGCTCTTCCCTCTCAGCCGTGGCCTGCCTGGACTCTGGTGCTTCTGGGAATTTTATTCGGGAGTCCTTGGTGAATAAATTCCGCATTCCGGTGACCCGTCTTGTCAAGCCACTCCACATTTCCGCGGTCAACGGAGCCAGGTTGGATTGCACCGTGCGTTACCGCACGGAGCCCCTCCTAATGTGCATCGGACCTCATCACGAGAAAATTGAATTTTTTGTCCTTCCCAATTGCACTTCCGAAGTTCTCCTTGGACTACCCTGGCTTCTACACCATTCCCCAACCCTGGACTGGTCCACTGGGGGGATCAAGAGTTGGGGTCCCTCTTGTTCCAAGGACTGCCTTAAACCAGTTCCCAGTACTCCCTGCCGTGACCCTGTGGTTCCTCCTGTATCCGGTCCCCCTAAAGTCGTTAGGGACTCTGCCTGCCACAGAAAATGCCTTTCCCCCCCTCCCAGTCCCTTCAGGCAAGCCTCTGTGTCCCCTCATGGCTCCCGTCCTTGTGTCTCCCTGCCCCGTGCCAAGCTTCACCCTCTGCCCTCCCTCCCCATTCCTACTCCTGCTGTACTGCCTGCCATTGAGGAAACCATCCATTCCTTCCCGGTGTCCTCATCCCAGGGGAGGCAGTCACCGGACAAAAAAAAGGGGAGACCTAAGGGGGGGGGTACTGTTACGCCTAGCGCTCCGGGTCCCCGCTCCTCCCCGGAGCGCTCACGGCGTCTTTCTCCCTGCAGCTCCCCGGTCAGTCCCGCTGACCGGGAGCGCTGCACTGTCATGGCCGTTGGGGACGCGATTCGCACAGCGGGACGCGCCCGCTCGCGAATCGCATCCCAGGTCACTTACCCGTTCCCGTCCCCTGCTGTCATGTGCTGGCGCGCGCGGCTCCGCTCTCTAGGGCGCGCGCGCGCCAGCTCCCTGAGACTTAAAGGGCCAGTGCACCAATGATTGGTGCCTGGCCCAATTTGCTTAATTGGCTTCCACCTGGTCCCTGACTATATCTAACCTCCTCCCATGCACTCCCTTGCCGGATCTTGTTGCCCTAGTGCCTAGTGAAAGCGTATTGTGTGTCTAAAGCCTGTGTACCAGAACTTCTGCTATCCACCCTGACTACGAACCTTGCCGCCTGCCCCCGACCTTCTGCTACGTCCGACCTTGCTTCTGTCTACTCCCTTGTACCTCGCCTATCATCAGCAGTCAGAGAGGTGACCCGTTGCTAGTGGATACGACCTGGTCACTACCGCCGCAGCAAGACCATCCCGCTTTGCGGCGGGCTCTGGTGAAAACCAGTAGTGACTTAGAACCGGTCCACTAGCGCGGTCCTCGCCAATCCCTCTCTGGCACAGAGGATCCACTACCTGCCAGCCGGCATCGTGACAGACATCTTATCCCCTATCTAAAGAGTTCGCTCTGTGCGTAATGACGGGCGATACAGGGGACGGAGCAACGTGATGTCATGGCTCTGCCCCTCGTGACATCACGCCTCGCCCCTTAATGCAAGTCTATGGCAGGGGCGTGACGACCACCACGCCCCCTCCCATAGACTTGTATTGAGGGTTCGGACCGTGATGTCACGAGGAGCGGAGCCATGACGTAACGATGCTCCGGCCCTTGTATTGCCCGTCATTATGTGCAGAGCGAACTCGCTCTGTGCAGTAATGAAAGCGCGGTGCCACAGCGGCGATTCCCAGGGCTCCCCAGCAGCGGGACCCCGGCGATCTGACATCTTATCCCCTAACCTTTGGATAGGGGATAAGATGTCTAGGGGCAGAGTACCCCTTTAACGGTTTTATAACCCCAAATACCAGCCTGCATAGACATTATAGCTGGGTCCGGCTTTCTGCAACTGGTCTTTACCAGACTTATTATACCCCAAGGCTCTAGCAAAACCTCCATCTTTTTACCATCTACTACCAACTCACACAGGTTTTCTTTTGTCCTGTCAGAGTTGGCAGCAGTTCACATTACTTCAGAAGACATAGGCCTGGGGGGTTTTCACAAAAAACATTGTCACATTGCACAGGTTCAGAATTTACAGGACAGTTCATAGCACTAGGACGCAGGCAAATTGTTTTGTTACATTTTCTCCCAGTCCTGCATTCAACATTTTCTGTTCACCAGATTTTTTTAATCCAATCTGCAGAGTGTGAACAGTCTCATCAGTCTCCATGAGGGGTCCCTCACCCTCACATGATTTTGCAACTGGACATAGGTTGGAGCCACCTTGAACACTGTTCACATAGTCAACTAGGGAAACACCACCCTCCGACTCAGCATTTTTATGCACAGTCCCATCATTCTTATGCACAGTCCCATCATTCTTATGTACAGTCCCATCATTCTTATGTACAGTCTCATCATTCTTATGCACAGTCCCATCATTCTTATGTACAGTCCCATCATTCTTATGTACAGTCCCATCATTCTTATGTACAGTCTCATAGTCTCTAAACATGGCCCCCATAACCTCTGGAACAGTCTTACCAGAATCTCTTGCCGTCCAATCGGTTAAGGACTGGTGCTGGACACCTCTCACCAGCTTCTCTGCTGCAGAACATCACTCCACTTGCTCTTTAAGTAGCTCTGCAACTTTAAACCCAGCATCACTGTTAGGCCGCAGTGCACTCTGTAGTCTTGCAGCTTGGCTTACTCCCACTTGGATCAGGATCTCTGTCTTGACTTTCTCATAGTCCCGTAAGATCTTTGGATCCAGTTCACAATGAACTTTTTGGGCCTCTCCTCCAATGAATCCAAACATCAAGTTTCCCCAGTGTGTCTTGGGCCATGCCTCATGCGCAGCAATCTTTTCAAACTCTGCTTCCTCTTGCACTGCAGCCGTCAGCAACACAGCACTTATCAGGACATCCATCTTGCAACACTTTAAACCTTGCAAACAAAGCACAATGGTTTTCTCTTGGCAACAACTTCACTGCAACTCGACCACTGGTTGCTCCTAGCAACATATCTGCCCGCATCCTCCACCAAATGTGACATTCCATCTCGGGGATTAGCTCTGGGATCGTCCTGGTCACTTGCCATGGGACACGTTTCCTCACAATAACTCGCCAGACAACTGTTCTGCTTACAAGTCTGGCACCTCGCCAGATTTATTTACACAGGTTGCAGGTAAAACAAAACATAACTCAGGAACAAACCAAAGTCCTAGACCATCTGGTCACTGACTACACATGTAAGCATGCCCTGACTACTAACTGGTGAGCTACCCTCAGCCAGCATAAAACAGGTGCCCCTGCAACATGTTTCACTCACAGTTCACACTGTCACTTGGGGCCACTCACAGATTCCAGGTGTGTGCTTCCTCAACAGGGCCTGAGTGTCTCCCCCTACAGCGACATGCTGTTTCCCAGGGAGAGCCCCAACTATCCTGTCTAACTTTTTAAACACCCTTCCCCTTTCTGCTACTTCATTAATTAAGCTACAGATGAAGGTTTCTCCAGGGTTAGCTAGGGAAATACACCCTTCCCTTGCCACACTGTCACACTCTTTATAGTGGAATAGTGTACCACAACTCCAGTGTCTGCCAGATCTTTCTGGAGGGATTCTGCAGTTAAACGTGGGTTTTGAATAGTTTTTCTCACAATCCTGCGAGCTGTTCTGTCTGATATTTTTCTTGGTCTTCCAGATCTTGATTTAACTTCCACTGTTCCTGATGACTGCCATTTCTTAATTACATTCTGAACAGAGGATATTGAGATCTGAAAACATTTTGCTATCTTCTTATAGCCTTCTCCAGCTTTGTGAGCGTCAACTATTTTCAGTTTCAGATTTCTAGACAACTGCTTAGAAGAACCCATGGTGCTGATTGTTGGGGCAAGGTCAGATGAGTCTGGGCATTTAAAACCTTTGAGATTGACATCCCCTGGTCTTCCCAGATGATGATTGAGAACAATCCATGACACTGGCAGGTCTCAGCTTTGTAAAGGAGGCAGTGCATGCTATAAATTCTGCAGGGTGCCCAAACTTTTGCAGACGCCATTTTTTTGTTTTCTGTTATTTTGAAAGTGTAAATGATGGAAATAAATTGTAACTTTTGTTGACATATTATAAGAATGTCTAATCTGTAATTTGTTGCCTTTTGAGATTTTCCATCTTTCCTTGGCTTCTTTATGCACATTAATAACATTTTTTACCTGGGGTGCCCAAACTTTTGATCCCCACTGTATATGGATCACATACCTGCACTCATATAGGGGACATTTGATGTGTATGCATTCTTCAGTGGTATTTCTTTTGTTTCCTTACCTCTCTCATTGCTTTCTCACTTTCTACTGGATTTTTCCTTAAATTTTTTTCTCATTTGCCTCTGTGTAACACGCCCAAAATTAATAATTATGTTGCACAGGCGTCAAAAACGTGATAAACTTCTATTTAAAAATAAAATACCTGACATGAGCTCGGAAAGAAGCCAGATTGATCCGATGAGCTCTGGAGTCCGGTGAAGTCTGTTGTTACCACCTACAGTTTGTGAAATTGCCTCTTACAGTGGGGCCACTTTTCAGTACTTGTGAAGTTGGTCAAGACGTGATTATCTTTTTAAAATGTCAGAATTGGAAAGGAAGAGACTTCAAAAGAAAAATCCCCCTGACCCGCCAAGTGCTGCAGAACAGATCCTGCTGCAAATGACTTCTGACTGTTAAAAAATCCAGATTTGGAGTCTACCACAATGTCCCTTTCACCCCAAGTCACCTTGATTTTGACCCCACTGGATATGTGTATGGCCAAGTTTCCACTTGTTTTTTCTTTTTTTGCCGCCCAAAAAATCACCAGAATAAAACGTCACAGCATTTTCCTGTGTTTGGCGTTTTTTTTCTTGCATTTTTTCTTGTTCTTTTTGCCTTTGAGTGGAAATTGCATTTTTGGCCCCTTTGATGTTTATTCAAAATTAGTTGGATAAAAAAAATTTAAAAAAAATTAAAAAAAAGGATGCAGTGAGGATGGAAAAAAAATGTATGTAACAAATTGTATATATTTTTTATTTATTTATTTTTATTTATTTTTAATAAAGTGTTTGTGTGTGTTTCATTTTTTTTTTTTTTTTTTTTTAACATTTTTTAGATAGTACTACTACTCCCAGCATGAAACAGACTGTTCCATGATGGGATTAGTAATTCCTGTACTAATAGACATATTTCCCTGGGTGTCACTCCTGCAGAGATGCGGAGCGGCTCTATACAGTACTTTGGCCAGTGATGTGAATAAAGATTCACATCACTCATTCACATTTTCCGCCCAGAGTGGGGATTGGCCGGATGGTTGCAGCCAATAGCAGCTCTGAGGGAAATATGAATGAGTGATGTTCTATTCATATCACTGGCCGGAGTACAGAGCAGAGATGTGAGCGCTGTATAGAGCTGCTCTGCATCTCTGCAATAGATAGGATGGTCGCATTGGGTGTCAGGAGTGACATCCGCTGTGATCTTTCCACAACTTCAGGTACTACTACTCCTAACATGGAGCACACTCTGCTCCATGCTGGGAGCTGTAGTACCTGCATTTATAGACAGATCGCAGCGAATGTAACTTCTGACACCTGTTGCGATCTGTCTATTAATGCAGGTACTGCAGCTCCCAGCATGAAGCAGAGTGTGCTCCATGTTGGAAGTAGTAGTACCTGCAGTTAAGGAAAGATCACAGCGGATGTCACTCCTGACACCCGTTGCGATCATCCTGTATAATGTATAGATGCGGCCGGCTGCTCTTCTGTGGTTTCCTGCACTGACGTATATATACACCTATTCATATATCCCACAGAGAGTTGTGATTGTCTGGAACCATCTGGCCAATCACAGCTCTTTGCGGGAAATATGAATAGGTGTAAATATATGGTAGTGCAGGGGACCATGGAATTACGGCCGGCCGCATTTATACATTATAAAGAAGGATCGCAACAGACCTGGTGCGATCTGTCAATTAGTACAGGTACTACTACTCCCATCATGGGGCAGTGTGTTCCATTCTTGCAGTAGTAGTGTAACACTCACGTTTCAGAACACAGGAACCCCCGGTGGATGTGGATCCGCTGGACCTGTGTGGCAGATGACTCGGACCGTACCAGGGAGCGAAGTCTAAGGTGCCACTGATTTTCACCAGAGCCGCCGCAAATCGGGATGGACTTGCTGTGGCAGGCAACACCCAGGTCGCTACCCCTTGCACGGCTCGACCACACAAGCGGCTGAGAAGATGCGAGGCACAGGAGGGATAAGGCAGCTCGTAGTCAGTATAGCAGAAGGTCAGGGCAGGCAGCACAGTAGCGTAGTCAGGAACATAGCAAATGGTCAGTAGGCAGGCGGCAAGGAGCAAGGTCAGGTCACGGAGCAAAGGATCAGATACATAGCAAGGCAGTAACAGGAATGCTTTCTCTCAGGCTCAAGGCAACAAAGATCCGGCAGGGGAGTGAGGAGAGTGGAGGATTTTATCAATGAGCCACAGGTGAATTACACTAATGAGCGCACTGGCCCTTTAAATTTTAAAGCTCCGGCACGCGCGCGCCCTAGGGGATGGGGACAAGTGTGCCGGAGCAGAGAGGCAGAGGTGGGAGAAACACCCGGTTAGTGACCACCTGGGCCTGCATGTGGGCGCATCCCGCGATGCGAGTCCCAGCCTCGTCGGCAGCAGGTAATGGGACCATGCGCTCACGGCCAGCGTGTGCGGCCGGAGCGTATACGGTAACAAGTAGTACTACCTAAAAATGTAGAAAAAGAAAAAAAAAAGTGAAAAACACACACACACTACATTTTTATTATTGTCGGCTACATTTTTAGATCCCTGCCTGCACACATAAATTCATCCCTGTTTTAAAAATGAATAACAATTTTGTTATAAAAAATATAAATTTCGCTAGATACAATTTTTTCCATCGCTACTGTACCTTTTTTTATTTTTTAATGGTACCGTACGAAACTTTATTAAAAAAGGTATCTCCATCTTTTTTTTGGATGGCTAAAGTCCAAAAAAGAATAAAAACCGCCTGAAAAAACTGCAAAGTTAAAACCCACATGCTGTTTTTCTTGGCGTTTTACTCCCATGGACTTCTATGGGAGAAAAAAGCCACGATTTCAGGGAAAAAACGCCATAGGCTCAACATGCTGTAACTTTGCAAAACCGCCAAGGAGCTGAAAAACGCCAAAAAAGAGTGAGAAAATGCCAAAAAAAAAACGCCAAACTGAAAAACTAAAAGTGAAAAAAGAATTTTGCGATTTCTCATTGATTTACAGCTAACATCTGGCCACAGCGTTTTTTCAATGAAAAAAGCCATGTGGCGGTTTTGGCGTTTTTTCAGGAAAAAACGCACACAAAAAATAAGTAGAAACTTAGCCTATAAGTGTCGATTGAGAAATGGAAAAAAAAAGAATTACACAGACCTAGAAATTTATAATTAAAAAAACATAATAAAATAATTAAAAAAATAAACATCTGTTGTATCGCCGCGTGCGTAAATGTCTGAACTATAAAAATATAACGTTATTTAAACCACAGAGTTAATGGCGTATATGTAAAAAAAAGTCCAAAATTTCATATTTTAGGTCACTTTGTATGCTTTAAATTTTTTTTATAAAAACCAATCAAAAAGCCTCATCATGGTACCGTATATGGAAAAATTAAAAAGTTCGCTGTAGATTTTGTGGTAAAATTATTGATGTCGTTACAAAGTAAAACTGGTGGCGCAAAATACAAGCTCTCATGAGTCTGTAGGTGGAAAATTGAAAGCGTCATGATTTTTAGAAGGTGAGGAGGAAAAAACTAAAGTGCAAAAACGAAAAAACCTGTGGTCCTTAAAGGGGTACTCCGCTGCTCAGCGTTTGGAACAAAAAGTTTCAAACGCTGGAGACGGCGCCGGGAGCTCGTGACATAATAACCCGTGACAGCATCACGCCCCCTCCCATAGACTTGCATTGAGGGGGCAGGGCGTTACAGTAACGAGGGGGCGGTGCTATGACGTCACGAGCTCCCGATGCCGGCTCCAGCATTCGGAGGAGAATGTTCCAAATGCTGAGCAGCGGAGTACCCCTTTAAGGAGTTAAAAGATTACGGAAAACTATAACTCACATCATGGCCAGACAGCAAAGGGCTGAATGTGCATGCTGGGAGTTGTAGTGTAGCAAGATCAGGAAGGCCCCTTTTAAAAAAAAAAATGAGACCCTACAAGACTGTGGTCGTCCAGACTCCTCCCCGGTGCTGATACAAGAAATGTCTGGCAGTGAGAATGTCCATTTACAGCTTGTGTTTTCCTGAGCCAGGTCTGACTTTGGTTAGGCTGGGATCCCATTACGGTTTTCCCCATACGGGAGCGCATCCGGTAGGGGGGGAGCTAAAAACTTGCGCTCCCGTAGGCCTGTGTATGCGCTCCTGTATGTACGGTAATTAATTTCAATGAGCCGACCGGAGTGAAACGTTCGGTCCGGTCGGCACATTTTTGCCCCGTATGCGCTTTTTCCCCGCACCTAAAACCGCGGTCAACCACGGTTTTAGGTCCGTTGGCAAAAATGAGCCGACCGGACCGAACGGGGAAAAACGTAATGGGAACCCAGCCTTATATATACAGAATATGAGTTTTTTAAGCGTGAAGTGATTTTTTGTGAGAAAGTCGTACTTGCATGTTCCAAAATTGAAAATAGCGTACCAATGCACGATTTAAAAAGTCTCCCGTAAATGCAGAATGTCTCACGTGCGACATTTTGTAAGACAAATATAAGCAAAAGAAATGCCGAAATCCTTTGATAAATGCCCCCCATAGTGTCTATACTGCACGGTCTGATGCGTGTAACCAGATTTAATATAGGCTGATGAGGGAGCTGAGGTCACATGATCTAACTGTGCAGGATCCTGGGAAAGCTGCCTAACAGCGACGGAATGTGTGGGGCTCTGTGGGGGGCTCATGTTGTGACCTGTTATATCTGCATCCGTCTCATCCCCGTCTGGTATCCTGCACTAGTTTATATGTCTTACTCTTACATTCATTGCTATATTTATGCTCTGTAGGATATCCACTCCATTCTGTGTATACAGTATAGGGCAGCATTACTTTGCGTTGATGTTATACAGTGATCCCTCAACATACGATGGTAATTCATTCCAAACGAGCCATCGTTTGTCGAATCCATCGTATGTTGAGGGATCCGTGCAATGTAAATTATAGGAAGTCATACTCACCTGTCCCCGCCGCTCCGGACCGTGTCCCGCCGCTCCCGATGGTGACCCCGGGCCTCTGCTGGGCTCTCCTATTCTTCTCCGGTCCTCCGCTGTCTTCTCCAGTCCTCCGCTGTCTTCCGCAAGGCCTTACTGGGCCTACGTAGCGACGTAATTACGCCGCCGCGTACGCCGTTCCTATTGGATGGCGAGATGGCGTGCGCAGCAGCATATTGACGTCACCGTAGAGGACCCGGAGGACCAGCACTGGACCCGAAGGGCCCCCCGGAGCATCGTGGAGGGGTAAGTAATACTCACCGCACCACACGGGGAACATTAAGCTGCTATCCGACAGAAGCTTAAGCATTTTGCGCTGCCGGATAGCACTTAATGCGATGGCCCCGACATAAAAAAAGCATTGTATGTCGATTTGATCATATGTATGAGCCATCGTATGTCGGGGGGTCACTGTACTGTGTAATTTTATTCTGTACACCCTATAGGTATTGTGTTTTTTCTGCCACATATATTGTTTATACATGAGGTTGGGGGTTCTAAACGGACTGAGCAGTATTATCTGCCCACCATTTATATACATGTGCCCTCTTGAGGGTGGTTATATCCTCCCT
Source organism: Hyla sarda (assembly GCF_029499605.1). Lineage (NCBI taxonomy): Eukaryota > Metazoa > Chordata > Amphibia > Anura > Hylidae > Hyla > Hyla sarda. Next base: position 38,926 of record NW_026608306.1, read on the forward strand.
TCATGTTTTTTTAGGAGGTTTCTCTAGTTAGAGCAATTTTTATTGTTTTTAATTGCTCTGCGTCTTTTTGTATCCATGTATTTTTGTATATTTTTTGCTAATAAAGATTAATATTTTATACAGAATATTGTTGTTACTGATAGGTGTGCACTGCATTTCAGTATAGGTTCCTGTTCAGGCATCTGTGAGCACACTAGTGCATTTGCTATGTGGTGCAGCAGTCCAGCCTCAGTGACTGTGAGTTCAGTCTGCAACAAAAGCTGCTCTGCAAAGAGGAAGACAGCCTGCTACAAGAGCTACTCTACAGAGAGGAAGAGAGCCCGCTATAAGAACCGCTCTACAGAGAGGAAGAGAGCCTCCTACAGGAGCCGCTCTACAGAGAGGAAGAGAGCCCGCTACATGAGCCGCAAAGAGGAAGACAGCCTGCTACAAGAGCTGCTCTACAGAGAGGAAGAGAGCCCGCTACAAGAACCGCTCTACAGAGAGGAAGAGAGCCTCCTACAGGAGCCGCTCTACAGAGAGGAAGAGAGCCCGCTACAAGAGCCGCAAAGAGGAAGACAGCCTGCTACAAGAGCTGCTCTACAGAGAGGAAGAGAGCATGCTACAGGAGCTGCTATACAGAGAGGAAGAGAGCCTGCTACAGGAGCTGCTATACAGAGAGGAAGAGAGCCTGCTACAGGAGCCGCTCTACAGAGAGTAATACAGCCTGCTACAAGAGCTGCTCTACAGAGAGGAAGACAGCCTGCTACAGGAGCTGTTCTGCAGAGAAAGTGGGAGATGACCTGCTACAGGAGCTGCTCTACAGAGAGGAGAACGGCCTGCTACAGTAGCCGCTCTACAGAGAGGAAGAGAGCCTGCTACAAGAGCTGCAATACAGAGAGGAAGACAGCCTGCTACAGGAGCTGATGTCACGATTCGGCTTACGGGTTGTGGATCCGCTGTGTCAGCGAGGGATTGGCGTGGACCGTGCTAGTGGACCGGTTCTAAGAGGCTACTGGTTTTCACCAGAGCCCGCCGCAAAGCGGGATGGTCTTGCTGCGGCAGTAGCAACCAGGTCGTATCCACTAGCAACGGCTCAACCTCGCTGACTGCTGAGAAGGCGTGGGACAGAAGGACAAGGCAGAGGCAAGGTCAGACGTAGCAGAAGGTCGGGGGCAGGCGGCAAGGTTCGTAGTCAGGATGGATAGCAGAAGTTCAGGTACACAGGCTTTGGACACACTAAACGCTTTCACTGGCACAAGGCAACAAGATCCGGCAAGGGAGTGCATGGGAGGAGATCAGATATAGTCTGGGAGCAGGTGGACGCCAATTAAGCTAATTGGGCCAGGCACCAATCATTGGTGCACTGGCCCTTTAAGTCTCAGAGAGCTGGCGCGCGCGCGCCCTAGAGAGCGGAGCCGCGCGCGCCAGCACATGACAGCAGGGGACCGGGACGGGTAAGTGACCTGGGATGCGACTCGCGAGCGGGCGCGTCCCGCTGTGCGAATCGCATCCCCAACGGCCACGACAGTGCAGCGCTCCCGGTCAGCGGGACTGACCGGGGCGCTGCGGGGAGAGAGACGCCGTGAGCGCTCCGGGGAGGAGCGGGGACCCGGAGCGCTAGGCGTAACAGTACCCCCCCCCCCTTAGGTCTCCCCTTTTCTTTGCCCGGTAACTGCCTCCCCTGGGATGAGGACACCGGGAAAGAATGGAGGGTTTCCTCAACGGGAGGCAGCACAGCAGGAGTGGGAATGGGGAGGGAGGGCAGAGGGCGAAGCCTGGCACGGGGCAGTGTGACACCAGGACGGGGGCCATGAGGAGGCACAGAGGCTTGCCTGACGGGACTGGGAGGGGGGGAGAGGCACTTCCCATGGCAGGCAGAGTCCCAGTTCTTGATCTCCCCGGTGGTCCAATCAAGGGTGGGGGAATGAAGCCGGAGCCATGGCAGACCGAGGAGGACCTCAGAGGTACAGCCGGGGAGAACGAAGAGCTCAATCCTCTCGAGGTGGGGTCCAATAGACATCAGGAGGGGTTCAGTGCGGAAACGCACGGTGCAGTCCAATCTGGCTCCGTTGACCGCGGAAATGTAGAGCGGCTTGACGAGACGGGTCACCGGGATGCTGAATTTATTCACAAAGGACTCCAATATAAAATTTCCAGAGGCACCAGAGTCCAAGCAGGCCACGGCTGAGAGGGAGGAGTTGGCTGAAGGAGAAATCCGCACGGGCACCGTGAGACGTGGAGAAGCAGACTTAGAACCAAGAGACGCCACACCCACGTGAGCTGGGTGCGTGCGTGCGTTTCCCAGGCGTGGAGGACGGATAGGGCAATCCACCAAGAAATGCTCGGTACTGGCACAGTACAGACAGAGATTTTCTTCTCTACGGCGATTCCTCTCTTCCAGGGTCAGGCGAGACCGATCCACTTGCATGGCCTCCTCGGCGGGAGGCCCAGGCGTAGACTGCAAAGGATGCTGTGGGAGAGGTGCCCAGAGATCTAAGTCTTTTTCCTGGCGGAGCTCTTGGTGTCGCTCAGAAAAACGCATGTCAATGCGGGTAGCCAAATGGATGAGTTCTTGGAGGTTGGCAGGAATCTCTCGTGCGGCCAGCACATCCCTGATGCGACTGGATAGGCCTTTTTTAAAGGTCGCGCAGAGAGCCTCGTTATTCCAGGATAGTTCAGAAGCAAGAGTACGGAATTGTATGGCGTACTCGCCAACGGAAGAATTACCCTGGACCAGGTTCAGCAAGGCAGTCTCAGCAGAAGAGGCTCGGGCAGGTTCCTCAAAGACACTTCGGACTTCAGCGAAGAAGGACTGGACTGTGGCTGTGGCAGGATCATTGCGGTCCCAGAGCGGTGTGGCCCAAGACAAGGCCTTTCCTGAAAGAAGGCTTACTACGAACGCCACCTTAGACCGTTCTGTAGGAAACAAGTCCGACAACATCTCCATATGCAGGGAACACTGAGACAAAAATCCACGGCAGAGTCTGGAGTCCCCATCAAATTTGTCCGGCAGGGACAAGCGGAGGCTAGGAGCGGCCACTCGCTGCGGAGGAGGTGCAGGAGCTGGCGGAGGAGATGGTTGTTGCTGTAGCAGAGGCAGAAGTTGCTGTAACGTGGCGGTCAACTGCGACAGCTGCTGTCCTTGTTGGGCAATTTGCTGCGATTGCTGAGCGACCACCGTGGTAAGGTCAGCGAGACTTGGCAGCGGCACCTCAGCGGGATCCATGGCCGGATCTACTGTCACGATTCGGCTTACGGGTTGTGGATCCGCTGTGTCAGCGAGGGATTGGCGTGGACCGTGCTAGTGGACCGGTTCTAAGAGGCTACTGGTTTTCACCAGAGCCCGCCGCAAAGCGGGATGGTCTTGCTGCGGCAGTAGCAACCAGGTCGTATCCACTAGCAACGGCTCAACCTCGCTGACTGCTGAGAAGGCGTGGGACAGAAGGACAAAGCAGAGGCAAGGTCAGACGTAGCAGAAGGTCGGGGGCAGGCGGCAAGGTTCGTAGTCAGGATGGATAGCAGAAGTTCAGGTACACAGGCTTTGGACACACTAAACGCTTTCACTGGCACAAGGCAACAAGATCCGGCAAGGGAGTGCATGGGAGGAGATCAGATATAGTCTGGGAGCAGGTGGACGCCAATTAAGCTAATTGGGCCAGGCACCAATCATTGGTGCACTGGCCCTTTAAGTCTCAGAGAGCTGGCGCGCGCGCGCCCTAGAGAGCGGAGCCGCGCGCGCCAGCACATGACAGCAGGGGACCGGGACGGGTAAGTGACCTGGGATGCGACTCGCGAGCGGGCGCGTCCCGCTGTGCGAATCGCATCCCCAACGGCCACGACAGTGCAGCGCTCCCGGTCAGCGGGACTGACCGGGGCGCTGCGGGGAGAGAGACGCCGTGAGCGCTCCGGGGAGGAGCGGGGACCCGGAGCGCTAGGCGTAACAGCTGATTTGCAGAAAAAGTGGGAGATGACATGCTACAGGAGCTACTCCACAGAGAGGAAGAAAGCCTTCTACAGGGGTTGCTCTACAAAGATAGACAGCCTGCTAGAGGAGCTGCTCTCCAGAGAGCAAGAGAGCATAATACAGGAGCTGCTCTACAGAGAGGAAGAGAGCCTTCTACAGGAGCCGCTCTACAGAGAGGAAGAGAGCCTGCTACAGGAGCTGCTATACAGAGAGGAAGACAGCCGTCCGCAGGAGCCGCTCTACAGAGAGGAAGACAGCCTGCTACAGGAGCCACTCTACAGAGAGGAAGAGAGCCTGCTACAGGAGCTGCTCTACAGAGCAGAAGAGAGCCTGCTACAGCAGCCGCTCTACAGAGTGGAAGAGAGCCTGCTACAGGAGCTGCTCTACAGAGAGGAAAACAGTCTGCTACTGGAGCTGCTCTACAGAGTGGAAGACAGCCTGCTACAGGGGCCACTCTAGAGAGAGGAAAACAGTCTGCTACAAGAGGACCTCTATGGAGAGGAAGACAGACTGCTTTAGGAGCTGCTCTACAGCTAGGAAGACAGCCTGCTTCAGGGGCTGCTCTGTAGAGAGGAAGACAGCCTGCTTCAAGAGCTGCTCTACAGAGAGGAAGACAGCCTGCTACAAGAGGACCTCTATGGAGAGGAAGACAGCCTGCTATAGGAGCTACTCTACAGCTAGGAAGACAGCCTGCCACAGGAGCTGCTCTGGAGAGAGGAAGACAGCCTGCTTCTAGAGCTGCTCTACAGAGAGGAAGACAGCCTGCTACATTAGCCACTCTACAGAGAGGAAGAGAGCCTGCTGCAAGAGCTGCTATACAGAGAGGAAGACAGCCTGCTACAGGAGCTGCTCTGAAGAGAGGAAGATAGCCTGCTACAGGATCTGCTTTGCAAAGAAAGTGGGAGATGACCTGCTACAGGAACTACTCCACAGAGAGGAAGACAGCCTGCTACAGGATCTGCTCTACAGAGAGGAAGAAAGCCTGCTACAGGGGTCGCTCTACAGAGAGGAAGACAGCCTGCTAGAGGAGCTGCTCTACAGAGAGAAAGAGAGCCTGCTACAAGAGCTGCTCTACAGAAAGGAAGAGAGCCTGCTACAGGAGCTGCTCTACAGAGAGGAAGAGAGCCTGCTACAGGAGCAGCTCTACAGAGTAGAAGAGAGCCTGCTTCAGGAGCCACTCTACAGAGAGGAAGACAGCCTTCTACAGGAGCTGCTCTACAGAGAGGAAAACAGCCTGCTACAGGAGCTGCTCTACAGAGAGGAAGATAGCCTGCTACAAGAGCTGCTCTACAAAGTGGAAGACAGCCTGCCACATGAGCTGCTCTACAGAGAGGAAGAGAGCCTGCTACAGGAGCTGCTCTACAGGGAGGAAGACAGCCTGCTACAGGAGCCGCTCTACAGAGAGGAGGACAGCCTGCTACAAGAGCTGCTCTACAGAGAGGAAGACAGCCTGCTACAGGAGCTGCTCTACAGAGAGGAGGACAGCCTGCTACAAGAGGACCTCTATGGAGGGGAAGACAGCCTGCTTTAGGAGCTGCTCTACAGAGAGGAAGAAAGCCTGCTACAGGGGCCCCTCTACAGAGAGGAAGACAGCCTGCTATAGGAGCTTCTCTACAGCTAGGAAGACAGCCTGCCATAGGAACTGCTCTGTAGAGAGGAAATCAGCCTGCTACAGGAGCTGCTCTACAGGGAGGAAGACAGCCTGCTACAGGAGCTGCTCTACAGAGAAAGTGGGAGATGGCCTGCTACAGGAGCTGCTCTACAGAGAAAGTGGGAGATGGCCTGCTACAGGAGCTTCTTTGTAGAAAAGGTGATAGTTTTTCCGAAGTAGCGGCTCTTGCCCATGCTAGTCTTTATTTGCCACACCAAAGAGCACCAACTGTACATCTATATATAGAAAAAATAATGGAGGAGATTTATCAAAACCTTTCCAGAGAAAAACAGGTTGCTTCTTTCATTTTTGAAAAGGCCTCTGATAAATTAACGAAGCGATCTGATTGGTTGCTGTGGGTAACTGGTCAACTTTTCCTTTACACGGGTTTTGATAAACCTCCCCCAATGTGTGTATATATGTTTCCGCTTCCCTTCCAAACAGCTGGAGATATTTTAATGAAACTTGGCATAAATGTTACCAATATTTCAAGTAAAAATATAAGATAATTAAATTGACCCCCATTTGCAAGGGTCAGGGTTTTTTGTCTAAAGTTTCCAATAATCTGGGCTATAACCTGGTTCAGATGGTACAGAGACTGTCATTTATAATACGTAGAAATACGAAGGGTCTGAAAAAATTATATTGTTTATTGTAACAAATACAAAGTGAATGAAGAAGAAATCTAAATAAAATGAAAGTTTGGAGGAGGAGGATGAGGATGGAGAAATAGTCAGAACTTCTGTAGTACAACTACAACTCCCAGCATGGGAGCAAGGCCTGAAGACTTTCCAATGTTATAAAGACAGTTTATACCAAATTTCTATACACAATATTAAGGAAATTTATTCTGCCACCAATCATGTTGGATTGGTGGGCGGCCATGTTTCCAGATAAAGAGTCTATACAAGTAATTTATAAGATATTTGTTTTAGGAGTCAGATATATGGGCAAGGACTGTATCAGGGACAATATTATAGGGAATTTCACCATATATAGAAGATTAGCTCTCCCTATATAGTAGAGTACAAAATGACTGAATGTGAATTGAATAGGGTTTGGATGGGGATCTAGTTATTGTAACTCCCAAATAAATGATACATGAGGTTTTCTTGACCATAGGGAGTGACTAGGCCTTCGAGGTGAGCACTTGTTTAGGTTTCTTGGTACTTTTTGTTCTTTTCTCTGAAAACCGACTTCCGCTTGTATTGTACTTTTTCTGAGATCTCCATTACTGGCTGATTCCTGTTCACTGACTATCATTGATCCAGACTAAACTCTCCAGTTATTGCACCTCAGCCACCAATCCAAGGCTACCTTGGTCAGGTCCTGGCCAGGTCCTTTAGTAACAACCAAGCCATGCCAGGTGTTTTCCATGTGGCCTCCAGGTGTTCTCCATGCACTCTCTTGTCCAGCTGTTCTCCAAGTGTTACCCATGTGCCCTTCAGGCGTTCTCCAGCTGTTCTCCATGCACTCTCTAGGTGTTGTCCAAGTGTCCTCCAGGTGCTCTCCATGTGCCCTCCAGGTGCTCTCCATGTGCCCTCAAGGTGTTCCCCATGTGTAGTTCATGTGCTCTCTGTGCGCTCCAGGTGCTCTCCAGATGCTCTCCATTTGTTCTCCATGTGCCCTCCATGTGCCCTCCATGTGCCCACCAGGTGTTCTCCATGTGCCCTCCAGGTGTTCTCCATGTTCTCTCTGGATGCTCTCAGGTACTCCCCAGGAGCTCTCCTCGCCTCTCATTCTCTCTTTTCTCTGATTCTCGTCCTGTAGGTAGTGATGACAGCAGTGGGGTCTCCGGGTCAGAAGATGAGGCTGCAGGAACTGGAGACCAGATCTTAGGAGATATCAGCTCCCCACTATCCGAGTTCTTGGCTTTTAAGCAGGAATCGGCATCTGATCAACCATCAGCTACGAGTTTGGACAAGGTGACAGCTCATTGTGTCATGACCCCAACTCCTAGACTCTCCACTCCCGCACCTTCTGCTATGTACCATAAAGATCTCCACTTATGATATTCTTGTTCTTCCTTAACTGCTCCTCATCGTCATGTCTCATCTCCTTCCCGAAGCATTACTCCCAGATATAAGCAGCTGCAGGGGGCACATACTTTCCTGTGCATATGACATAGCAGGGGGGATGAGATGAGGGACTGATGTTCTTGCTCCTCCTCAGCTGTCCTCCCCGCTCCTCACCGTCATGTCTCATCTCATCACCTTCCTGGAGCACTACTCCCAGATGCAGCTTCTTCAGGGGAAGGCCCGGGAGTACCGCGCTCAGCTGCAGCGGGAAGAGCGCAGGCGTAAGAAGCAGCTGAGAACTTTGCGAGAGGCGTACAAGCAACGCATGAAGGACAAGATGAGTCTCATTGAGAGCCTGGAGAGCGTCATCTGTGAACAGCAGATTGTCCTGGAGAGACTGCAGAGGGGTAAGACTGCCAGGGACAAGGGGGTCGGGCCTAGAGAACTCACAGGAGGGTCAGCAATGATAAATCCCCATAAAATAGACTCCAGCAGAAGGTGCTGTGTAGGGGGCTTTACATGATGAAAGCAGCATATGGGGCAGAGCAGTAAGTGATAAGAAAGCCCAAGTGGGAGTTGAGCGTAGATGATATTTCAGGTCATGTGATGATATTTCAGGCCATGTGATGACACAGGGAGAGGCTGACATGAGCAGGTTGTAGTAATCAGGGTGGGAGAGGATAAGGGCACAACCCCGATGAATGACAATACATGATACTGATATGTAATATAATTGCCCCTCCAGGAGTCCTCTGTGTCTCACACCCTATGTCCACACTGCCCCATGTGGGCATCCACAAGCTGGTGGAGTCGATCAGCGTGTTGCAGTTGGAGAGAGCAAAGTTACAGGAAGAGGTCGGAGAACTGAGGCAAGACATCGAGCAGAAGGAGAAGGAACAGCAGCAAGTGTCTGAAACACTGCAGCAACAGGTGGGAAGAAGGGGGAGGACCATAGAGCGCTCCTCAGGGGCGAGGTACTACAGGCTGTGGAGGCTTGTGATTTGACGGTGCCTGCTATGTGGGTGGGGAGGCTTGTGATTGGACAATGTCTGCTATGTGGTTGGGGAGGCTGTGATTGGACGGTGTCTGCTATGTGGGTGGGGAGGCTTGTGATTGTACAATGCCTGCTGTATGGGTGGGGAGGCTTGTGATTTGACGGTGCCTGCTCTGTGGGTGGGGAGGCTGTGATTGGACGGTGCCTGCTATGTGGGTGGGGAGGCTTGTGATTGGACAATGCCTGCTATGTGGGTGGGGAGGCTTGTGATTGGACAATGTCTGCTCTGTGGGTGGGGAGGCTGTGATCGGACGGTGTCTGCTATGTGGGTGGGGAGGCTTGTGATTGTACAATGCCTGCTGTGTGGGTGGGGAGGCTTGTGATTGTACAATGCCTGCTCTGTGGGTGGGGAGGCTGTGATTGGACGGTGCCTGCTATGTGGGTGGGGAGGCTTGTGATTGGACAATGCCTGCTGTGTGGGTGGGGAGGCTTGTGATTTGACGGTGCCTGCTCTGTGGGTGGGGAGGCTGTGATTGGACGGTGCCTGCTCTGTGAGTGGGGGAGGAGGCCTGTGATTGGGTGGACTCTTTTCTCAGTGCTTCTGGGTAATATGACTGTGGATAATAATTGGATTTTTTTCTCTTTGTTAGATTGAAGAATTAAAGGGAAAGATCCAAGAGCGGGAGGAGGAGTTGTCCCAGCTTAGGGCAGAAATGGTAAGTTTTTTGGATTTACCCCTAGGGAAGGAAGGGTGAGGGGGGGGGGGTTCAGAACGGTGGGATCAGCCTTTAGAGAGGTGTGTAGAGCCCAGAACATGTCCTATCTCACTCGGTCTCTGTAGCCTCTGGTATCGCTATTCTCTGTCGCTGACCAATCACTGACCGCACCCACATAGGAGAGGAGAGAGAACTATTAGTGAAAAGTACCATCTGGAATTCCATTTTCGGGTGTAGATTATTTATTGAAGCATCCGACAGCCATGAGGTGGATACCCAGCCCAGTATATCTGGTGAGTCCTCCTGGTGGGGAGGTGTATACCCAGCCCAGTATATCTGGTGAGTTCTCCTGGTGTTGAGGTGTATACCCAGCCTGGTATATCCGGTGAGTTCTCCTGGTATTGGGGTGTATACCCAGCCCAGTATATCTGGTGAGTCCTCCTGGTGTTGAGGTGTATGCCCAGCCCAGCATATCCGGTGATTCCCCCTGGTGTTGAGATGTATACCCAGCCCACTATATCCGGTGATTCCTCCTGGTGTTGAGGTGTATACCCAGCCCGGTATATCTGGTGAGTCCTCCTGGTGTTGAGGTGTATACCCAGCCCAGTATATCTGGTGAGTCCTCCTGGTGTTGAGGTGTATACCCAGCCCGGTATATCTGGTGAGTTCTCCTGGTGTTGTGGTGTATACAAAGCCCGGTATATCTGGTGAGTCCTACTAGTGTTGAGGTGTATACCCAGCCTGGTATATCTGGTGAGTCCTCCTGGTGTTGGGGTGCATACCCAGCCCGGTATATCTGGTGAGTTCTCCTTGTGTTAAGGTGTATACCCAGCCCGGTATATCTGGTGAGTTCTCCTGGTGTTGAGGTGTATACCCAGCCCGGTATATCCGGTGAGTCCTCCTGGTGTTGTGGTGTATACCCAGCCGGGTATATCCGGTGAGTCTTCCTGGTGTTGTGGTGCATACCCAGCACGGTATATCTGGTGAGTCCTCCTGGTGTTGGGGTGTATAACCAGCCTGGTGTATCCAGTGAGTTCTCCTGGTGTTGTTGTGTATACAAAGCCCCGTATATCTGGTGAGTCCTACTGGTGTTGAGGTGTATACCAAGCCTTGTATATCTGGGGAGTCCTCCTGGTATTGGGGTGTATACCCAGCCCGGTATATCTGGTGAGTTCTCCTGGTGTTGTGGTGTATACCCAGCCTGGTATATCCGGTGAGTTCTCCTGGTGTTGTGGTGTATACCCAGCTCGGTATATCTGGTGAGTCCTAATGGTGTTGAGGTGCATACCCAGCCCGGTATATCCAGTGATTCCTTCTGGTGTTGAGGTGTATACCCAGCCCGGTATATCTGGTGAGTTCTCCTGGTGTTGAGGTGTATACCCAGCCTGGTATATCTGGTGAGTCCTCCTGGTGTTGAGGTGTATACCCAGCCTGGTATATCTGGTGAGTTCTCCTGGTGTTGGGGTGTATACCCAGCCCGGTATATCTGGTGAGTTCTCCTGGTGTTGAGGTGTATACCCAGCCCGGTATATCTGGTGAGTTCTCCTGGTGTTGGGGTGTATACCCAGCCCCCTATATCGGATGAGTTCTCCTGGTGTTGAGGTGTATACCCAGCCTGGTATATCTGGTGAGTCCTCCTGGTGTTGAGGTGTATACCCAGCCTGGTATATCTGGTGAGTTCTCCTGGTGTTGGGGTGTATACCCAGCCCGGTATATCTGGTGAGTTCTCCTGGTGTTGAGGTGTATACCCAGCCCAGTATATCTGGTGAGTTCTCCTGGTGTTGAAGTGTATACCCAGCCCGGTATATCTGGTGAGTTCTCCTGGTGTTGGGGTGTATACCCAGCCCCCTATATCGGATGAGTTCTCCTGGTGTTGAGGTGTATACCCAGCCCGCGGTATATCTGGTGAGTTCTCGTGGTGTTGGGGTGTATACCCAGACCGGTATATCCGGTGAGTTCTCCTGGTGTTGAGGTGTATACCCAGCCCGCGGTATATCTGGTCAGTTCTAGTGGTGTTGAGGTGTATACCCAGACCGGTATGTCTGGTGAGTCCTCCTGGTGTTGAGGTGTATACCCAGCCTGGTATATCTTCTGAGTCCTCCTGGTGTTGGGGTGTATACCCAGACCGGTATATCTGGTGAGTTCTCCTGGTGTTGGGGTGTATACCCAGCCCAGTATATCTGGTGAGTTCTCCTGGTGTTGAGGTGTATACCCAGCCCGGTATATCTGGTGAGTTCTCCTGGTGTTGGGGTTTATACCCAGCCCGGTATATCTGGTGAGTCCTCCTGGTGTTGAGGTGTATACCCAGCCTGGTATATCTGGTGAGTTCTCCTGGTGTTGGGGTGTATACCCAGCCCGGTATATCTGGTGAGTCCTCCTGGTGTTGAGGTGTATACCCAGCCCGGTATATCTGGTGAGTTCTCCTGGTGTTGTGGTGTATACAAAGCCCGGTATATCTGGTGAGTCCTACTAGTGTTGAGGTGTATACCCAGCCTGGTATATCTGGTGAGTCCTCCTGGTGTTGGGGTGCATACCCAGCCCGGTATATCTGGTGAGTTCTCCTTGTGTTAAGGTGTATACCCAGCCCGGTATATCCGGTGAGTTCTCCTGGTGTTGAGGTGTATACCCAGCCCGGTATATCCGGTGAGTCCTCCTGGTGTTGTGGTGTATACCCAGCCGGGTATATCCGGTGAGTCTTCCTGGTGTTGTGGTGCATACCCAGCACGGTATATCTGGTGAGTCCTCCTGGTGTTGGGGTGTATAACCAGCCTGGTGTATCCAGTGAGTTCTCCTGGTGTTGTTGTGTATACAAAGCCCCGTATATCTGGTGAGTCCTACTGGTGTTGAGGTGTATACCAAGCCTTGTATATCTGGGGAGTCCTCCTGGTATTGGGGTGTATACCCAGCCCGGTATATCTGGTGAGTTCTCCTGGTGTTGTGGTGTATACCCAGCCTGGTATATCCGGTGAGTTCTCCTGGTGTTGTGGTGTATACCCAGCTCGGTATATCTGGTGAGTCCTAATGGTGTTGAGGTGCATACCCAGCCCGGTATATCCAGTGATTCCTTCTGGTGTTGAGGTGTATACCCAGCCCGGTATATCTGGTGAGTTCTCCTGGTGTTGAGGTGTATACCCAGCCTGGTATATCTGGTGAGTCCTCCTGGTGTTGAGGTGTATACTCAGCCTGGTATATCTGGTGAGTCCTCCTGGTGTTGAGGTGTATACCCAGCCTGGTATATCTGGTGAGTTCTCCTGGTGTTGGGGTGTATACCCAGCCCGGTATATCTGGTGAGTTCTCCTGGTGTTGAGGTGTATACCCAGCCCGGTATATCTGGTGAGTTCTCCTGGTGTTGGGGTGTATACCCAGCCCCCTATATCGGATGAGTTCTCCTGGTGTTGAGGTGTATACCCAGCCTGGTATATCTGGTGAGTCCTCCTGGTGTTGAGGTGTATACCCAGCCTGGTATATCTGGTGAGTTCTCCTGGTGTTGGGGTGTATACCCAGCCCGGTATATCTGGTGAGTTCTCCTGGTGTTGAGGTGTATACCCAGCCCAGTATATCTGGTGAGTTCTCCTGGTGTTGAAGTGTATACCCAGCCCGGTATATCTGGTTAGTTCTCCTGGTGTTGGGGTGTATACCCAGCCCCCTATATCGGATGAGTTCTCCTGGTGTTGAGGTGTATACCCAGCCCGGTATATCTGGTGAATTCTCCTGGTGTTGGGGTGTATACCCAGCCCCCTATATCGGATGAGTTCTCCTGGTGTTGAGGTGTATACCCAGCCTGGTATATCTGGTGAGTCCTCCTGGTGTTGAGGTGTATACCCAGCCTGGTATATCTGGTGAGTTCTCCTGGTGTTGGGGTGTATACCCAGCCCGGTATATCTGGTGAGTTCTCCTGGTGTTGAGGTGTATACCCAGCCCAGTATATCTGGTGAGTTCTCCTGGTGTTGAAGTGTATACCCAGCCCGGTATATCTGGTGAGTTCTCCTGGTGTTGGGGTGTATACCCAGCCCGGTATATCTGGTGAGTTCTCCTGGTGTTGAGGTGTATACCCAGCCCGGTATATCTGGTGAGTTCTCCTGGTGTTGGGGTGTATACCCAGCCCCCTATATCGGATGAGTTCTCCTGGTGTTGAGGTGTATACCCAGCCTGGTATATCTGGTGAGTCCTCCTGGTGTTGAGGTGTATACCCAGCCTGGTATATCTGGTGAGTTCTCCTGGTGTTGGGGTGTATACCCAGCCCGGTATATCTGGTGAGTTCTCCTGGTGTTGAGGTGTATACCCAGCCCAGTATATCTGGTGAGTTCTCCTGGTGTTGAAGTGTATACCCAGCCCGGTATATCTGGTGAGTTCTCCTGGTGTTGGGGTGTATACCCAGCCTCCTATATCGGATGAGTTCTCCTGGTGTTGAGGTGTATACCCAGCCCCGCGGTATATCTGGTGAGTTCTCGTGGTGTTGGGGTGTATACCCAGACCGGTATATCCGGTGAGTTCACCTGGTGTTGAGGTGTATACCCAGCCCGCGGTATATCTGGTCAGTTCTAGTGGTGTTGAGGTGTATACCCAGACCGGTATATCTGGTGAGTCCTCCTGGTGTTGAGGTGTATACCCAGCCTGGTATATCTTCTGAGTCCTCCTGGTGTTGGGGTGTATACCCAGACCGGTATATCTGGTGAGTTCTCCTGGTGTTGAGGTGTATACCCAGCCTGGTATATCTGGTGAGTTCTCCTGGTGTTGGGGTGTATACCCAGCCCGGTATATCTGGTGAGTTCTCCTGGTATTGGGGTGTATACCCAGCCCGGTATATCTGGTGAGTCCTCCTGGTGTTGAGGTGTATAGCCAGACCGGTATATCTGGTGAGTTCTCCTGGTATTGGGGTGTATATCCAGCCCGGCATATCTGGTGAGTCCTCCTGGTGTTGAGTTGTATACCCAGCCCGGTATATCTGGTGAGTCCTCCTGGTGTTGAGGTGTATACCCAGCCTGGTATATCCGGTGAGTTCTCCTGGTATTGGGGTGTATACCCAGCCTGGTATATCTGGTGAGTCCTCCTGGTGTTGAGGTGTATACCCAGCCTGGTATATCTGGTGAGTTCTCCTGGTGTTGGGGTGTATACCCAGCCCGGTATATCTGGTGAGTCCTCCTGGTGTTGAGGTGTATACCCAGCCCGGTATATCTGGTGAGTTCTCCTGGTGTTGAAGTGTATACCCAGCCCGGTATATCAGGTGAGTTCTCGTGGTGTTTAGGTGTATACCCAGACCGATATATCCAGTGAGTTCTCCTGGTCTTGAGGTGTATACCTAGCCCGGTATATCTGGTGAGTTCTCCTGGTGTTGAGGTGTATACCCAGCCCGGTATATCTGGTGAGTCCTCCTGGTGTTGAGGTGTATACCTAGCCCGGTATATCTGGTGAGTCCTCCTGGTGTTGAGGTGTATACCTAGCCCGGTATATCTGGTGAGTTCTCGTGGTGTTGAGGTGTATACCCAGCCCAGTATATCCGGTGAGTCCTCCTGGTGTGGAGGTGTATACCCAGCCCGTTATATCCAGTGACTCCTCCTAGTGTTGAGGTGTATACCCAGCCCAGTATATCCGGTGAGTCCTCCTGGTATGGAGGTGTATACCCAGCCCGTTATATCCAGTGACTCCTTCTAGTGTTGAGGTGTATACCCAGCCCAGTATATCCGGTGAGTTCTCCTGGTGTTGAGGTGTATACCTAGCCCGGTATATCTGGTGAGTCCTCCTGGTGTTGAGGTGTATACCCAGCCCGGTATATCTGGTGAGTTCTCGTGGTGTTGAGGTGTATACCCAGCCCAGTATATCCGGTGAGTCCTCCTGGTGTTGAGGTGTATACCTAGCCCGGTATATCTGGTGAGTTCTCCTGGTGTTGAGGTGTATACCTAGCCCAGTATATCCGGTGAGTCCTCCTGGTGTGGAGGTGTATACCCAGCCCTTTATATCCAGTGACTCCTCCTAGTGTTGAGGTGTATACCCAGCCCAGTATATCCGGTGAGTCCTCCTGGTATGGAGGTGTATACCCAGCCCGTTATATCCAGTGACTCCTCCTAGTGTTGAGGTGTATACCCAGCCTGGTATATCTGGTGAGTCCTCCTGGCATATGACATACACTGCCCACTATAGGCATCTCACCACGTGTCTGGATATTCTATGTTTATTCTAGGGCTCCCATCCCTTATATTAATGATCACTGTAATGCAGAATATTCCCTGATGACATAATTGCTCCTCTGTTATATCATTATTATTTACAGGGCGTCACTGACTCAGAGAAACAAATCCAGAACTTGTCTGTGGAGAACGAGAATCTGAAGCAAAGTCTGAACATGACCCAAGGACTCCTGGAGAAGCTTGCTGCTGTAAACAGCCAGCCCTCCTCCCAGCTCATCAAGGTAGGGGATACATACTTATACAGGAGGTATATGGGGGTGTATGAAGAGACCGAGAGAGGAGGTATATGGGGGGTGTACCGAGAGGGGGTATATGGGGGTGTATAAAGAGACCGAGAGAGGAGGTATATGGGGGTTATACCGAGAGGGGGTATATGGGGGTGTATGAAGAGACCGAGAGAGGAGGCATATGGGGGGTATACCGAGAGGGGGTATATGGGGGTGCATGAAGAGACCGAGAGAGGAGGTATATGGGGGGTATACCGAGAGGGGGTATATGGGGGTGTATGAAGAGACCGAGAGAGGAGGTATATGGGGAGTATACCGAGAGGGGGTATATGGGGGTGTATAAAGAGACCGAGAGAGGAGGTATATGGGGGTTATACCGAGAGGGGGTATATGGGGGTGTATGAAGAGACCGAGAGAGGAGGCATATGGGGGGTATACCGAGAGGGGGTATATGGGGGTGTATGAAGAGACCGAGAGAGGAGGTATATGGGGGGTATACCGAGAGGGGGTATATGGGGGTGTATAAAGAGACCGAGAGAGGAGGTATATGGGGGGTATACCGAGAGGGGGTATATGGGGGTGTATGAAGAGACCGAGAGAGGAGGTATATGGGGGGTATACCGAGAGGGGGTATATGGGGGTGTATGAAGAGACCGAGAGAGGAGGTATATGGGGGGTATACCGAGAGGGGGTATATGGGGGTGTATGAAGAGACCGAGAGAGGAGGCATATGGGGGGTATACCGAAAGGGGGTATATGGGGGTGTATGAAGAGACCGAGAGAGGAGGTATATGGGGGGTATACCGAGAGGGGGTATATGGGGGTGTATGAAGAGACCGAGAGAGGAGGCATATGGGGGGTATACCGAGAGGGGGTATATGGGGGTGTATGAAGAGACCGAGAGAGGAGGTATATGGGGGGTATACCGAGAGGGGGTATATGGGGGTGTATGAAGAGACCGAGAGAGGAGGTATATGGGGGGTATACCGAGAGGGGGTATATGGGGGTGTATGAAGAGACCGAGAGAGGAGGCATATGGGGGGTATACCGAGAGGGGGTATATGGGGGTGTATGAAGAGACCGAGAGAGGAGGTATATGGGGGGTATACCGAGAGGGGGTATATGGGGGTGTATGAAGAGACCGAGAGAGGAGGTATATGGGGGGTATACCGAGAGGGGGTATATGGGGGTGTATGAAGAGACCGAGAGAGGAGGTATATGGGGGGTATACCGAGAGGGGGTATATGGGGGTGTATGAAGAGACCGAGAGAGGAGGTATATGGGGGGCATACCGAGAGGGGGTATATGGGGGTGTATGAAGAGACAGAGAGAGGAGGTATATGGGGGGTATACCGAGAGGGGGTATATGGGGGTGTATGAAGAGACAGAGAGAGGAGGTATATGGGGGGTATACCGAGAGGGGGTATATGGGGGTGTATGAAGAGACCGAGAGAGGTGGTATATGGGGGGTATACCGAGAGGGGGTATATGGGGGTGTATGAAGAGACAGAGAGAGGAGGTATATGGGGGTGTAGCGAGAGGGGGTATATGGGGGTGTACAGAGAGGAGGTATATGAGGGTATACAGAGAGGAGGTGTATGGGGGTGAACAGAGGAGGTATATGGGGGTGTACAGAGAGGAGGTATATGAGGGTATACAGAGAGGAGGTGTATGGGGGTGAACAGAGGAGGTATATGGGGGTATACAGAGAGGAGGTGTATGGGGGTGTACAGAGAGGAGGTATATGGGGGTGAACAGAGGAGGTGTATGGGGGTGTACAGAGAGGAGGTATATGGGGGTGTACAGAGAGGAGGTGTATGGGGGTGTACAGAGAGGAGGTGTATGGGGGTGTACAGAGAGGAGGTGTATGGGGGTGTACAGAGAGGAGGTGTATGGGGGTGTACAGAGAGGAGGTGTATGGGGGTGTACAGAGAGGAGGTGTATGGGGGTGTACAGAGAGGAGGTGTATGGGGGTATACAGAGAGGAGGTGTATGGGGGTGTACAGAGAGGAGGTGTATGGGGGTGTACAGAGAAGAGTTGTATGGGGGTGTACAGAGAAGAGTTGTATGGGGGTGTACAGAGAGGAGGTATATGGGGGTGTACAGAGAAGAGTTGTATGGGGGTGTACAGAGAGGAGGTATATGGGGGTGTACAGAGAAGAGTTGTATGGGGGTGTACAGAGAGGAGGTGTATGGGGGTGTACAGAGAGGAGGTGTATGGGGGTGTACAGAGAGGAGGTATATGGGGGTGTACAGAGAAGAGTTGTATGGGGGTGTACAGAGAGGAGGTATATGGGGGTGTACAGAGAAGAGTTGTATGGGGGTGTACAGAGAGGAGGTGTATGGGGGTGTACAGAGAGGAGGTGTATGGGGGTGTACAGAGAGGAGGTGTATGGGGGTGTAAAGAGAGGAGGTGTATGGGGGTGTACAGAGAGGAGGTGTATGGGGGTATACAGAGAGGAGGTATATGGGGGTGTACAGAGAGGAGGTGCATGGGGGTTTACAGAGAAGCAAAAAAGTATTTAGTCAGCCCCCAATTGTACAAGTTCTCCCCCTTATAAAGATGAGGCTGTAATTATCATCATAGGTTATAAACTCAACTATGAGACAGAATGAGAAAAATCCATAAATCACATTGTCTGATTATTATAGAATTTATCTGCAAATTATGGGGGGAAATAAGTATTTGGTCAATAAGAAAAGTTCATTTCAGTACTTTATTATATCCCCTTTGTTGGTAATGACAGAGGTCACATGATTTCTGTCTTCACAAGGTTCTCACACACTGTTGGCAATGACAGAGGTCACATGATTTCTGTCTTCACAAGGTTCTCACACACTGTTGGTAATGACAGAGGTCACATGTTTTCTGTCTTCACAAGGTTCTCACACTGTTGGTAATGACAGAGGTCACATGATTTCTGTCTTCACAAGGTTCTCACACACTGTTGGTAATGACAGAGGTCACATGTTTTCTGTCTTCACAAGGTTCTCACACACTGTTGGTAGTGACAGAGGTCACATGATTTCTGTCTTCACAAGGTTCTCACACACTGTTGGTAATGACAGAGGTCACATGTTTTCTGTCTTCACAAGGTTCTCACACACTGTTGGTAATGACAGAGGTCACATGATTTCTGTCTTCACAAGGTTCTCACACACTGTTGGTAATGACAGAGGTCACATGTTTTCTGTCTTCACAAGGTTCTCACACACTGTTGGTAATGACAGAGGTCACATGATTTCTGTCTTCACAAGGTTCTCACACACTGTTGGTAATGACAGAGGTCACATGTTTTCTGCCTTCACAAGGTTCTCACACACTGTTGGTAATGACAGAGGTCACATGTTTTCTGTCTTCACAAGGTTCTCACACACTGTTGGTAATGACAGAGGTCACATGTTTTCTGTCATCACAAGGTTCTCACACACTGTTGGTAATGACAGAGGTCACATGTTTTCTGTCTTCACAAGGTTCTCACACACTGTTGGTAATGACAGAGGTCACATGTTTTCTGTCTTCACAAGGTTCTCACACACTGTTGGTAATGACAGAGGTCACATGTTTTCTGTCTTCACAAGGTTCTCACACACTGTTGGTAATGACAGAGGTCACATGTTTTCTGTCTTCACAAGGTTCTCACACACTGTTGCTGGTATTTTGGCCCATTTCTCCATGCAGATGTCCTCTAGAGCAGTGATGTTTTGGGGCTGTCGCTGGGCAACACAGACTTTCAACTCCCTCCAAAGGTTTTCTATGGGATTGAGATCTGGAGACTGGCTAGGCCACTCCAGGACCTTGAAATGCTTCTTATGAAGCCACTCCTTCATTGCCCGGGTGGTGTGTTTGGGATCATTGTCATGCTGAAAGACCCAGCCATGTTTCATCTTCAATGTCCTTACTGATGGAAGGAGGTTTTCACTGAAAATCTCACAATACATCGCCCCATTCATTCTTTCCTTTACATGAATCAGTCATCCTGGTCCCTTGGCTGAAAAACAGCCCCAAAGCCTGATGTCTCCGCCCCCATGCTTCACAGTAGGTATGGTGTTCTTTGGAAGTAACTCAGCATTCTTTCTCCTCCAAACACGACGAGCTGAGTTTTTACCAAAAAGTTCTACTTTGGTTTCATCTGACCATATGCATGACCAAAGGAAAAGCAATCGCTGTAAAAAGTGCACACCCAAAAAGCGATATTGGAATATAATATATTTTTTGTAACAACCACTAACTACAAAAAATACACATGGATATTAAACATGAGGGCAGTTGAAAAAAATTAAAACAGCTCAAAATGAGCAGAGCACAACATGGGGGAGGGGCCATGAACTCCCTCTCTCCACTATCCTGTCCTAAAATAATCAAATGTAGTAATAGCTGCATGAAGGTAAGTACATAAATAATAATCACCACAGTGCACAAATTGTATAGAACATGAAGCAAATAAAGTAATAGTGAACCACAAATGGAGGAGCAGCTAGGCATATTGTTCAGGATATCCAAAATTACCACTGGTTCCGTCACTGGTGGTTACTTCCTCACGGGTGTTGACGGGCTGGGACAGCCCCGCCGACAGCAGGGGTTAACGAGGCCATGCGCTCAAAGCCAGCGTGTGCGGTCGGAGCGCGGAACATAACAGTACCCCCCCCACCCTTTGGTCTTCCCCTCCTTACGGTTCAGAAAACTCTTGAAGTCACGGTCCAGAATATTCTCCTCTGGCTCCCAAGATCTCTCCTCAGGACCGAAACCATCCCAGTCAACCAGAATTTTTTTTTACCTCTCACGGTTTTTGTGGCAAGAATCTCTTTAACCTTGTAGATGTCAGAAGAGACGGAGACTGGTGTGGGGACAAGATTCTTTTGAGAAAACCGGTTTATGACAAGAGGCTTGAGGAGAGAGACGTGGAAGGAAATGGGAATACGCAACGTAGCAGGCAGACGGAGTTTGTAGGAGACTAGATTCATTTTTTGCAAAACCTGGAAGGGACCAAGGTAGCGAGGACCAAGCTTGTAGCAGGGAACCTCGAAACGAATGTATTTGGAGGAAAGCCAAACCATGTCACCAGGAGAGAAGGAAGGAGGAGGTCTTCTATTCTTATCCTGCACCTCCATGCGAGAGGAAGCTTGAGATATGGACTGTCGAGTTTGTTGCAGGAGGAAGATATTTTAGCTCAGAACTGTGATATGGAGTTCATCCATTAGTATAGGGAAGCTACATGGATAGCTGGGTATAGGAATTTCAAAATTAGCCACAAAATACACCAATGGATGCAGGGTATAATTACAGATTATTAGCCAGCTTGCTGTTTGAAACTAAATAAAATATAATTATTTATGCACCTATACATGCTACATAGCATAAGTAATATAGATTAAAATCTCCATACACAGTACTGTCATTTTAACACACTACTGCCACCTAGTGGCCATTGAGCACCATTCCTTATTATTTGGATAAAATAAAAGTTAAGTCTTAATATTATTTTGGGTGTCTTTAGTCAGGGTTAACCCTGAGGGGATTTATTTCCCCAAGGAATTTTTTTGTGTTAGATGGTAGAGAAGTCTCGGACCAGCTCATCAACAGCTGGCACACCGGAGGAAACTGGGAGTGGAAGAGGAGAACGGAGATGGAGTCCGTAGACAACAAAAAAGGGAGACGATTTTGTGGACTCAGAATCCCTATGATTATATGAGAATTCAACCTAAGGGAGAAGGTCGATCCAATCGTCTTGTAGGAGATAAAAAAGGAAAAAGAGAAGGGAACGCGCCCCTAGTGAAGTACAGTTAGATGATATTATCAGAAAGAGGATTGAATCTCACTCACGTATAGTGTTGAGCTAAGAGCACAACACCTCAAATCGCGTGTAGAGCGAGTCTTTCTTGGTCCTGCAGCTTACAATCCTTCCGAACACTCCCTGGAGTCGTCTGTGGTAACAGATGCACGTAAATAAAATAACGGATTTTTTTCTGCAGCACTGAACCAATTGGAGCAAAAAGAGACCAAGCTCTTAAGAGTATAATCAAATAGTGTTTATTTGAAGCATATCTATGCGTTTCTGGCCCAGAGTGGGCCCTTCATCAGGACAAGGTGCTAGTCTAGCACCTTGTCCTGATGAAGGGCCCACTCTGGTCCAGAAACGCGTAGATATGCTTCAAATAAATGCTATTTGATTATACTCTTAAGAGCTTGGTCTCTTTTTGCTCCAATTGGTCCAGCGCTGCAGAAAAAAATCAGTTTTTTAATTTACTTGGATCCAATCGTCTTGGAAAGCTGAAACAAAATGACGGAGATAAGTCTCAAGAATTTGATTAACCCTCTCCACCTTTCTGTTCGACTGAGGGTGGTAGGCAGAGGAGAAGTCTAAATTGATGTCAAGACGGGTACAAAGAGCTCGCCAGAACTTAGAAACAAACTGCACTCCACGATCCGAAACGATATGCTGTGGAAGACCATGAATACGAAAGAAATGAAGCAAGAAGTACTTAGCCAGCTGTGGGGCAGATGGGAGACCAGGTAGAGGGATGAAATAAGCCATCTTGGAGAACCGATCCACTATGACCCAAATGACGGTGTTATTACGAGATGGTGGCAGATCAGTGATAAAATCCATAACGACGTGGGACCAATGAGTCTCTGGAATGGGTAAAGGCTGTAAGAGTCCAGCAGGTCTCTACTGAGGAGTTTTGTCACGGGAACAGACAAAATCAGAAACGTGTTCAAGGTGCGACCACCAGTAGTGCTGAGAAAATAGAAGTAGAGTCTTACGTATTCCAGGATGACCAGCCGTCAAGGAAGAATGGCCCCATTTCAGTACCTTGCGTCTCAATCCGGCAAGCACAAAGGATTTTCCAGGAGGAATTTGCTGAATAACAGCAGGAGCGTCAGAAATCAAGCAATCAGGAGGAATAAAATGCCTACGCATGGAGTCCAAACCTATGACGTCGGAGGACCTGGGGAGAGCAACAGCCCTGATGTTCTTGTCAACTGGACAGAAGTGAATGAAGAAGTTGAACCTAGAAAAGAACAAAGACCACCTTGCCTGGCGGGGGTTTAAACGCTAAGCGGACTGTAGGTTCAGAGGATTCTTATGGTCGCAGTAGATGCTGATTGGATGAGACGATCCTTTCAATAAATGTCGCCATTCCTCCAAAACAAGCTTAATAGCGAGGAGTTCTCGATCTCCAATGGAGTAATTCCTCTCAGCAGGAGAGAAGGTCTTGGAAAGGACCCACAAGTTACAGTCTTGCCCTTGGCGTTTTTCTGGATAAGGACGGCACCGGCTCAAACAGATGAGGCATCAACCTCCAAAGCAAAGGGCCTCTCCGGATCAGGTCTCGAAAGCACAGGAGCAGAGGCAAATGCAGACTTTAAACGAGAGAAGGCCTGTTCGGCCTCATGAGGCCAAGATTTAGGATTAGAGCTCTTTTTTGTGAGAGCCACAATCGGAGCAACCAAGGAAGAGAAATGTGGGATAAAATGACGATAATAGTTAGCAAATCCCAGAAAACGTTGAACAGCCTGAAGGCCAGAAGGACGTGGCCAACCCAATACTGCAGACAATTTATCTGGATCCATCTGCAGACCTTGATGAGAGACAATGTAGCCAAGAGACGGGAGACTTGTTTTCTCGAATAGGCATTTCTCTAGTTTAGCGTAGTGATGATTCTTCCGAAGGCGCTGAAGAACCTGACGTACATGAGTATGATGCTCCTCTAAGTTGGTGGAGAAGATCAAGATGTCATCTAAGTATACGACAACACAGGTGTAGAGAAGATCTCGGAAGATATCATTGACAAATTCTTGGAAAACGGCTGGAGCATTGCAGAAACTGAAAGGCATCACGAGATACTCAAAATGTCCATCACAAGTATTGAAGGCCGTTTTCCATTCATCTCCCTCGCGGATACGAATGAGGTTATATGCTCCTTGCAAATCCAACTTGGAGAAGACCCTGGCTCCTCTGAGGCGGTCAAAAAGTTCAGAGGAAGTGGATAACGATTTTTGACCGTGATTTTGCTAAGACCCCTGTAGTCAATACAAGGGTGGAGTGAGCCATCCTTCTTCCCTACAAAGAAGAAACCTGCTCCGGCAGGAGAAGAGGACTTACGGATAAATCCCTTTTGAAGGTTCTCCTGGATATACTCTGCCATGGGTTTGGTCTCAGGAACTGATGACAAGTAAATTCTTCCACGAGGAGGTGTGGTACCAGGCAGTAAATCTATAGGTCAGTCGTAGGGATCAGGAGGAGGCAGAGACTCAGCCTGCTTCTTGCAGAATACATCAGAAAAATCTTGATAAGGTGGAGGATGACTAGGCAGAAGAGGAAGATGAGAAACAACTTTAGGCTGGACTGGTCTGAGACAACGATTTTGACAGGACTGTCCCCAGCAAATAATCTCTCCAGTTCTCCAATTTTGTTGCGGAGAATGGCGTTGAAGGCAGGGAAGGCCAAGAAGAAGCTCAGAAGAACAATGAGGCAGTACATAGAATTCAATGCTTTATGCAAGACACCCACTTGCATGACAAGAGGTTCAGTACGGAAAAGCACCTTACATTCCATATTTTTTCCATTAACTGAGGAGATGAACAAAGGTTTGTCAAGCCGAGTAACAGGAAGAAGATATTTGTGGACCAAAGAGGCATCAATAAAGTCACCCGCAGATCCAGAATAAAAAAAAAGCTGTAGCGTTGAAGGCAGACTTGGCCGAAGTGAAGACTTGTACAGAAATGGTCAAGCGAGGAGAGGAAGTATTCACACCTAGGGATGCCTCTCCCACATGCCCTAGGTGCGAGGCGTTTCCCGAACTCTGTGGACAAACAGTACAGTCCTTGAGGAAGTGCTCTGGGCTAGCACAATACAGACACAAATTCTCACTGCGACGTTGTGATCTCTCCTGTTGTGACAAGAGTGAACGATCCACTTGCATAGCCTCTTCGGGAAGAGGCTCAGGGCAGTGTACAGGAGGATGTTGGAACACGGGTGCCAGACGAGGATATCAGCTTGTACGGGCAGGTTCTCTCTCCAAACAAAGTTCCTCCTGTCTCTCAGCACAATGCACATCAATACGTGTAGCCAAGTGGTTAAGTTCAGACAAGGAAGAGGGAGGATCAGGTGTAGCGAGAGCATCTTTTATCCTGCTAGACAGTCCTTTTTTGAAAGTTGCACACAAGGCATCATTCCATGCCATTTCTGAGGCTAGAGTGCGGAATTGAACCAGGTAGTCAACAACGGAGGAATTCCCATCGCAGGGATTAAGTAGAGCCGTCTCTGCAGAAGAAGCACGTGCGGGTTCCTCAAAGATGTTGTGAAATTCAGCCAGAAATGCAGTCAAGTTGGAAGTAACAGGTCACCGCGGTCCCAAAGAGGAGTAGCCCAGGCCAAGGCTTTTCCGGATAGCAGACTGACCACAAAGGCCACCTTAGCTCGTTCCGTAGGAAATTGGTCCGACATGAGCTCCAGATGCATGAAGCATTGTGTAACAAAGCCTCTACACAGCTTAGGATCATCATCATACTTAAGGGTAGAAGTAGACGTAACTTGGAGCCAGAAGAAGCTGCAGGAACAGGTGGAGACATTGGAGCAGGCTGCGGCTGCTATTGCTACATGGATAGAAGTTGTTGTATCATAGCAGACAATTTTATGAGTCTGATGCACCACAACTGAGGGAAGATCCGAGACATCCGGCAAGATCTTACTGTGACACTCACGGTTCAGTAGACAGGAACACTTGTGGTAGTGGATCCGCTTGACCTGTGTGGCAGAAGACATGGAGCTGAGGGAAAGGAGTCTAAGGTGCCGCTGCCCCTGGTATGGTAACTCGTGGTCAGGATAGCAGAAGGTCAGGGCAGGCGGCACAGATGTGTAGTCAAGGACGTAGCAGGAGGTCAATTGGCAGGCGGCAAAGGAGCAAGGTCAGATCACAGAACTAAGGGTTAGAAACACGGCAAGGCAACTCTCAGGAACGCTTTCTCTTAGGCACTAGGGCAACAAAGATCCAGCAGAGAAGTGTGGGAGGTGGTGGAACTTAAAGCCACAGGTGTTCACTTAAAGGGGTTATCCAGCATAAGGTGATTTTAGGAAGGATCTGTGCTTGTCTTTGGCTAAATGGCTATGCTGTGAGATTACCATAACACTGTGGCTAGCTTTCTGTGAACTTGTATTTCCTGTTTTCAGTTCTCTTGTTTGCCTACAAATCCCATGATACCATTTTCCTCCTTTCCACACATCAGCCACCCCACCCATTGAAACATAAATGAGCTGCAGACCTGTGGTCTTCAATCAGGGTGCCTCCAGCTGTTGCATTAGTTGCAGATTGCTCTCTCCACCCATTGAAGCAGACCGGCTCCCTGTCATCAGCTGACTAGTGAGTCAGGTCTCGACCGCATTGCAAGCTGGGAAAAATTTGAGACAGCAGTCATTTTGTATGCTGGTAAAAATAATTATTGTGGTGAAAATCACATAAGAATTGTGAGAAAACGGTCACACACAGGTACAGACACTATATTATGGACTACACTAACTTTACAGCCCCTGGAGCATAGTCACATAAAAAAAATCCCGGAATACCCCTTTAATTATTGGGCGTACTGGCCCTTTAAATCTCCGAGCTCCATTCTGCGTGCACCCTAGGGGACAGCGACACGCATGCTGGAGGAGGCAGGAGGAGCACTAGGGGAGTGACGGGCTGGGACTCGTATGTGGGCGCATCCCGCAATGCGAATCCCAGCCCCGCCGACAGCAACAGTTAATGGGGCCGTATACTCACGGCCAGTGTATATGGGCCGGAGCACGGAACAGAACACTAATAATTTCTCCCACAGTTGATTTCTTCACACCAAGCTGCTTGCCTATTGCAGATTCAGTCTTCCCAGCCTGGTGCAGGTCTACAATGTTGTTTCTGGTGTCCTTCGCCAGCTCTTTGGTCTTGGCCATAGTGGAGTTTGGAGTGTGACTGGTTGGAGTTGTGGACAGGTGTCTTTTATACTGATAACAAGCCCAAACAGGAGCCATTAATACAGGTAACGAGGACAGAGGAGACTCTTATAGAAGAAGTTACAGGTCTGTGAGAGGCAGAAATCTGCAAATAAATTCTTTAAAAATCAGACAATGGGATTTAGTTGAGGTTAAAACCTATGATGAAAATTACAGCCTCATTATTTTAGGGGGAGAACTTTTTGCCTCACTGTATAGGGGTGTACAGACAGGCGGTATGTATGTATACGGAGTCTTGTGGATGTATATAGGGGTGTACAGAGTGGCGGTATATATGTATACAGAGTCTTGTGGATGTATATAGGGGTGTACAGACAGGCGGTATGTATGTATACGGAGTCTTGTGGATGTATATAGGGGTGTACAGAGTGGCGGTATATATGTATACAGAGTCTTGTGGATGTATATAGGGGTGTACAGAGAGGCGGTATATATGTATACGGAGTCTTGTGAATGTATATAGGGGTGTACAGACAGGCGGTATGTATGTATACTGAGTCTTGTGGATGTATATAGGGGTGTACAGAGTGGCGGTATATATGTATACAGAGTCTTGTGGATGTATATAGGGGTGTACAGACAGGCGGTATGTATGTATACGGAGTCTTGTGGATGTATATAGGGGTGTACAGAGTGGCGGTATATATGTATACAGAGTCTTGTGGATGTATATAGGGGTGTACAGAGAGGCGGTATATATGTATACGGAGTCTTGTGAATGTATATAGGGGTGTACAGACAGGCGGTATGTATGTATACTGAGTCTTGTGGATGTATATAGGGGTGTACAGAGAGGCGGTATATATGTATACAGAGTCTTGTGGATGTATATAGGGGTGTACAGAGAGGCGGTATATATGTATACAGAGTCTTGTGGATGTATATAGGGGTGTACAGAGAGGCGGTATATATGTATACAGAGTCTTGTGGAACTATATAGGGGTGTACAGAGAGGCGGTATATATGTATACAGAGTCTTGTGGATGTATATAGGGGTGTACAGAGTGGCGGTATATATGTATACAGAGTCTTGTGGATCTATATAGGGGTGTACAGAGAGGCGGTATATATGTATACGGAGTCTTGTGAATGTATATAGGGGTGTACAGAGAGGCGGTATATATGTATACGGAGTCTTGTGGATGTATATAGGGGTGTACAGAGAGGCGGTATATATGTATACGGAGTCTTGTGAATGTATATAGGGGTGTACAGAGAGGCGGTATATATGTATACGGAGTCTTGTGGATCTATATAGGGGTGTACAGAGAGGCGGTATATATGTATACAGAGTCTTGTGGATGTATATAGGGGTGTACAGAGAGGCGGTATATATGTATACAGAGTCTTGTGGATCTATATAGGGGTGTACAGAGAGGCGGTATATATGTATACGGAGTCTTATGGATGTATTTAGGGGTGTACAGAGAGGCGGTATATATGTATACGGAGTCTTGTGGATGGCCTCGGTGTATATATGGGATAATACCGCTCCATTCTCTCACAGGAGAACGATGACCTGCGCAGTAAGGTCCACCACCTGGAGACGTCTCTGCAGGACAAGGTGGAGCAGCTCGTGTTCACCAAAGGTCACATGGACAATCTGCAATGGCGGCAAGAAGAAGAAACCCGCCAGCTGGAGGAGAAGGTCCAACGACTGAGGCTGTGCCTAGAGCAAGAGAAAAAGAGACCTCCGGATGTACAGGTGACTGGAGGGGGCAGTATATACTGCTGACAGGAGGGTGCGGTATATACTGGGGACAGGAGGGTGCGGTATATACTGGGGACAGGAGGGTGCGGTATATACTGGGGACAGGAGGGTGCGGTATATACTGGGGACAGGAGGGTGCGGTATATACTGGTGACAGGAGGGTGCGGTATATACTGGTGACAAGAGGGTGCGGTATATACTGGTGACAGGAGGGTGCGGTATATACTGGTGACAGGAGGGTGCGGTATATACTGGTGACAGGAGGGTGCGGTATATACTGGTGACAGGAGGGTGCGGTATATACTGGAGACAGGAGGGTGCGGTATATACTGGAGACAGGAGGGTGCGGTATATACTGATGACAGGTGTCCGGAGGGTGCGGTATATACTGGTGACAGGAGGGTGCGGTATATACTGGAGACAGGAGGGTGCGGTATATACTGGGGACAGAAGGGTGCGGTATATACTGGGGACAGGAGGGTGCGGTATATACTGGTGACAGGAGGGTGCGGTATATACTGGTGACAGGAGGGTGCGGTATATACTGGTGACAGGAGGGTGCGGTATATACAGGTGACTGGAGGGTGCGGTATATACTGGTGACAGGAGGGTGCGGTATATACAGGTGACTGGAGGGGGCGGTATATACTGGTGACTGGAGGGGGCGGTATATACTGGTGACTGGAGGGGGCGGTATATACTGGTGACTGGAGGGGGCGGTATATACTGGTGACTGGAGGGGGCGGTATATACTGGTGACTGGAGGGGGCGGTATATACTGGTGACAGGAGGGTGCGGTATATACTGGTGACAGGAGGGGGCGGTATATACTGGTGACAGGAGGGTGCGGTATATACTGCTGACAGGAGGGTGCGGTATATACTGCTGACAGGAGGGTGCGGTATATACTGGTGACAGGAGGGTGCGGTATATACTGGTGACAGGAGGGTGCGGTTTATACTGGTGACAGGAGGGTGCGGTATATACTGGTGACAGGAGGGTGCGGTATATACTGGTGACAGGAGGGTGCGGTATATACTGGTGACAGGAGGGTGCGGTATATACTGGTGACAGGAGGGTGCGGTATATACTGGTGACAGGAGGGTGCGGTATATACTGGTGACAGGAGGGTGCGGTATATACTGGTGACAGGAGGGTGCGGTATATACTGGAGACAGGAGGGTGCGGTATATACTGGAGACAGGAGGGTGCGGTATATACTGATGACAGGTGTCCGGAGGGTGCGGTATATACTGGTGACAGGAGGGTGCGGTATATACTGGTGACAGGAGGGTGCGGTATATACTGGTGACAGGAGGGTGCGGTATATACTGGTGACAGGAGGGTGCGGTATATACTGGGGACAGGAGGGTGCGGTATATACTGGTGACAGGAGGGTGCGGTATATACTGGTGACAGGAGGGTGCGGTATATACTGGTGACAGGAGGGTGCGGTATATACTGGAGACAGGAGGGTGCGGTATATACTGATGACAGGTGTCCGGAGGGTGCGGTATATACTGGTGACAGGAGGGTGCGGTATATACTGGTGACAGGAGGGTGCGGTATATACTGGGGAAAGGAGGGTGCGGTATATACTGGTGACAGGAAGGTGCGGTATATACTGGGGACAGGAAGGTGCGGTATATACTGGGGACAGGAGGGTGCGGTATATACTGGGGACAGGAGGGTGCGGTATATACTGGGGACAGGAGGGTGCTGTATATACTGGGGACAGGAGGGTGCGATATATACTGGGGACAGGAGGGTGCGATATATACTGGGGACAGGAGGGTGCGATATATACTGGTGACAGGAGGGTGCGGTATATACTGGGGACAGGAGGGTGCGATATATACTGGGGACAGGAGGGTGCGATATATACTGGGGACAGGAGGGTGCGGTATATACTGGTGACAGGAGGGTGCGGTATATACTGGGGACAGGAGGGTGCGATATATACTGGGGACAGGAGGGTGCGGTATATACTGGGGACAGGAGGGTGCGGTATATACTGGGGACAGGAGGGTGCGGTATATACTGATGACAGGTGTCCAGAGGGTGCGGTATATAATGGGGACAGGTGTACAGTATATATCAGTGTTTGTTGTCTCCCCCCTCAGTACAGTATATATCAGTGTTTGTTGTCTCCCCCCCCCTCAGTACAGTATATATCAGTGTTTGTTGTCTCCCCCCCTCAGTACAGTATATATCAGTGTTTGTTGTCTCCCCCCCCCTCAGTACAGTATATATCAGTGTTTGTTGTCTCCCCCCCTCAGTACAGTATATATCAGTGTTTGTTGTCTCCCCCCCCCCTCAGTACAGTATATATCAGTGTTTGTTGTCTCCCCCCTCAGTACAGTATATATCAGTGTTTGTTGTCTCCCCCCCTCAGTACAGTATATATCAGTGTTTGTTGTCTCCCCCCCCCCTCAGTACAGTATATATCAGTGTTTGTTGTCTCCCCCCCCCTCAGTACAGTATATATCAGTGTTTGTTGTCTCCCCCCCTCAGTACAGTATATATCAGTGTTTGTTGTCTCCCCCCCCTCAGTACAGTATATATCAGTGTTTGTTGTCTCCCCCCTCAGTACAGTATATATCAGTGTTTGTTGTCTCCCCCCCCTCAGTACAGTATATATCAGTGTTTGTTGTCTCCCCCCTCAGTACAGTATATATCAGTGTTTGTTGTCTCCCCCCCTCAGTACAGTATATATCAGTGTTTGTTGTCTCCCCCCTCAGTACAGTATATATCAGTGTTTGTTGTCTCCCCCCTCAGTACAGTATATATCAGTGTTTGTTGTCTCCCCCCCCTCAGTACAGTATATATCAGTGTTTGTTGTCTCCCCCCCCCTCAGTACAGTATATATCAGTGTTTGTTGTCTCCCCCCCCCTCAGTACAGTATATATCAGTGTTTGTTGTCTCCCCCCCTCAGTACAGTATATATCAATGTTTGTTGTCTCCCCCCCCTCAGTACAGTATATATCAGTGTTTGTTGTCTCCCCCCCCTCAGTACAGTATATATCAGTGTTTGTTGTCTCCCCCCTCAGTACAGTATATATCAGTGTTTGTTGTCTCCCCCCCTCAGTACAGTATATATCAGTGTTTGTTGTCTCCCCCCCCTCAGTACAGTATATATCAGTGTTTGTTGTCTCCTCCCCTCAGTACAGTATATATCAGTGTTTGTTGTCTCCCCCCTCAGTACAGTATATATCAGTGTTTGTTGTCTCCCCCCCCTCAGTACAGTATATATCAGTGTTTGTTGTCTCCCCCCCTCAGTACAGTATATATCAGTGTTTGTTGTCTCCCCCCCCCTCAGTACAGTATATATCAGTGTTTGTTGTCTCCCCCCCCTCAGTACAGTATATATCAGTGTTTGTTGTCTCCCCCCCTCAGTACAGTATATATCAGTGTTTGTTGTCTCCCCCCCCTCAGTACAGTATATATCAGTGTTTGTTGTCTCCCCCCCCTCAGTACAGTATATATCAGTGTTTGTTGTCTCCCCCCCTCAGTACAGTATATATCAGTGTTTGTTGTCTCCCCCCCTCAGTACAGTATATATCAGTGTTTGTTGTCTCCCCCCCCTCAGTACAGTATATATCAGTGTTTGTTGTCTCCCCCCCCTCAGTACAGTATATATCAGTGTTTGTTGTCTCCCCCCCTCAGTACAGTATATATCAGTGTTTGTTGTCTCCCCCCCCTCAGTACAGTATATATCAGTGTTTGTTGTCTCCCCCCCTCAGTACAGTATATATCAGTGTTTGTTGTCTCCCCCCCCCCTCAGTACAGTATATATCAGTGTTTGTTGTCTCCCCCCCCCCTCAGTACAGTATATATCAGTGTTTGTTGTCTCCCCCCCCTCAGTACAGTATATATCAGTGTTTGTTGTCTCCCCCCCCCCCCTCAGTACAGTATATATCAGTGTTTGTTGTCTCCCCCCCCCTCAGTACAGTATATATCAGTGTTTGTTGTCTCCCCCCCCCTCAGTACAGTATATATCAGTGTTTGTTGTCTCCCCCCCCCCTCAGTACAGTATATATCAGTGTTTGTTGTCTCCCCCCCCCTCAGTACAGTATATATCAGTGTTTGTTGTCTCCCCCCTCAGTACAGTATATATCAGTGTTTGTTGTCTCCCCCCCTCAGTACAGTATATATCAGTGTTTGTTGTCTCCCCCCCCCTCAGTACAGTATATATCAGTGTTTGTTGTCTCCCCCCCCTCAGTACAGTATATATCAGTGTTTGTTGTCTCCCCCCCCTCAGTACAGTATATATCAGTGTTTGTTGTCTCCCCCCCCTCAGTACAGTATATATCAGTGTTTGTTGTCTCCCCCCCTCAGTACAGTATATATCAGTGTTTGTTGTCTCCCCCCCCCTCAGTACAGTATATATCAGTGTTTGTTGTCTCCCCCCCCCCTCAGTACAGTATATATCAGTGTTTGTTGTCTCCCCCCCTCAGTACAGTATATATCAGTGTTTGTTGTCTCCCCCCCCCTCAGTACAGTATATATCAGTGTTTGTTGTCTCCCCCCCTCAGTACAGTATATATCAGTGTTTGTTGTCTCCCCCCCCCCTCAGTACAGTATATATCAGTGTTTGTTGTCTCCCCCCCCCCTCAGTACAGTATATATCAGTGTTTGTTGTCTCCCCCCCCTCAGTACAGTATATATCAGTGTTTGTTGTCTCCCCCCCTCAGTACAGTATATATCAGTGTTTGTTGTCTCCCCCCCTCAGTACAGTATATATCAGTGTTTGTTGTCTCCCCCCCTCAGTACAGTATATATCAGTGTTTGTTGTCTCCCCCCCTCAGTACAGTATATATCAGTGTTTGTTGTCTCCCCCCCTCAGTACAGTATATATCAGTGTTTGTTGTCTCCCCCCCTCAGTACAGTATATATCAGTGTTTGTTGTCTCCCCCCCTCAGTACAGTATATATCAGTGTTTGTTGTCTCCCCCCCTCAGTACAGTATATATCAGTGTTTGTTGTCTCCCCCCCTCAGTACAGTATATATCAGTGTTTGTTGTCTCCCCCCCTCAGTACAGTATATATCAGTGTTTGTTGTCTCCCCCCCTCAGTACAGTATATATCAGTGTTTGTTTATATCAGTGTTTGTTGTCTCCCCCCCTCAGTACAGTATATATCAGTGTTTGTTGTCTCCCCCCCCTTCAGTACAGTATATATCAGTGTTTGTTGTCTCCCCCCCCCTCAGTACAGTATATATCAGTGTTTGTTGTCTCCCCCCCTCAGTACAGTATATATCAGCTCAGTACAGTATATATCAGTGTTTGTTGTCCCCCCCCCCCCTCAGTACAGTATATATCAGTGTTTGTTGTCTCCCCCCCCCCTCAGTACAGTATATATCAGTGTTTGTTGTCTCCCCCCCCTCAGTACAGTATATATCAGTGTTTGTTGTCTCCCCCCCCCTCAGTACAGTATATATCAGTGTTTGTTGTCTCCCCCCCTCAGTACAGTATATATCAGTGTTTGTTGTCTCCCCCCCCCCTCAGTACAGTATATATCAGTGTTTGTTGTCTCCCCCCCCCCCTCAGTACAGTATATATCAGTGTTTGTTGTCTCCCCCCTCAGTACAGTATATATCAGTGTTTGTTGTCTCCCCCCCCCCTCAGTACAGTATATATCAGCGTTTGTTGTCTCCCCCCCCCCCCTCAGTACAGTATATATCAGTGTTTGTTGTCTCCCCCCTCAGTACAGTATATATCAGTGTTTGTTGTCTCCCCCCCCCCTCAGTACAGTATATATCAGTGTTTGTTGTCTCCCCCCCTCAGTACAGTATATATCAGTGTTTGTTGTCTCCCCCCCCTCAGTACAGTATATATCAGTGTTTGTTGTCTCCCCCCCTCAGTACAGTATATATCAGTGTTTGTTGTCTCCCCCCCCCCTCAGTACAGTATATATCAGTGTTTGTTGTCTCCCCCCTCAGTACAGTATATATCAGTGTTTGTTGTCTCTCCCCCCTCAGTACAGTATATATCAGTGTTTGTTGTCTCCCCCCTCAGTACAGTATATATCAGTGTTTGTTGTCTCCTCCCCCTCAGTACAGTATATATCAGTGTTTGTTGTCTCCTCCCCTCAGTACAGTATATATCAGTGTTTGTTGTCTCCCCCCCCTCAGTACAGTATATATCAGTGTTTGTTGTCTCCCCCCCCCTCAGTACAGTATATATCAGTGTTTGTTGTCTCCCCCCCCTCAGTACAGTATATATCAGTGTTTGTTGTCTCCCCCCCCCCTCAGTACAGTATATATCAGTGTTTGTTGTCTCCCCCCCCTCAGTACAGTATATATCAGTGTTTGTTGGCTCCCCCCCTCAGTACAGTATATATCAGTGTTTGTTGTCTCCCCCCCCCCCTCAGTACAGTATATATCAGTGTTTGTTGTCTCCCCCCCTCAGTACAGTATATATCAGTGTTTGTTGTCTCCCCCCCCCCTCAGTACAGTATATATCAGTGTTTGTTGTCTCCTCCCCCCCTCAGTACAGTATATATCAGTGTTTGTTGTCTCCCCCCCCCCTCAGTACAGTATATATCAGTGTTTGTTGTCTCCCCCCCCCCTCAGTACAGTATATATCAGTGTTTGTTGTCTCCCCCCCCTCAGTACAGTATATATCAGTGTTTGTTGTCTCCCCCCCCCCTCAGTACAGTATATATCAGTGTTTGTTGTCTCCCCCCCCCCCTCAGTACAGTATATATCAGTGTTTGTTGTCTCCCCCCCTCAGTACAGTATATATCAGTGTTTGTTGTCTCCCCCCCCCCCAGTACAGTATATATCAGTGTTTGTTGTCTCCGCCATCTCAGTACAGTATATATCAGTGTTTGTTGTCTCCCCCCCCCTCAGTACAGTATATATCAGTGTTTGTTGTCTCCCCCCCCCTCAGTACAGTATATATCAGTGTTTGTTGTCTCCCCCCCCCTCAGTACAGTATATATCAGTGTTTGTTGTCTCCCCCCTCAGTACAGTATATATCAGTGTTTGTTGTCTCCCCCCCTCAGTACAGTATATATCAGTGTTTGTTGTCTCCCCCCCCCCTCAGTACAGTATATATCAGTGTTTGTTGTCTCCCCCCTCAGTACAGTATATATCAGTGTTTGTTGTCTCTCCCCCCTCAGTACAGTATATATCAGTGTTTGTTGTCTCCCCCCTCAGTACAGTATATATCAGTGTTTGTTGTCTCCTCCCCTCAGTACAGTATATATCAGTGTTTGTTGTCTCCTCCCCTCAGTACAGTATATATCAGTGTTTGTTGTCTCCCCCCCTCAGTACAGTATATATCAGTGTTTGTTGTCTCCCCCCCCCCTCAGTACAGTATATATCAGTGTTTGTTGTCTCCCCCCCCTCAGTACAGTATATATCAGTGTTTGTTGGCTCCCCCCCTCAGTACAGTATATATCAGTGTTTGTTGTCTCCCCCCCCCCTCAGTACAGTATATATCAGTGTTTGTTGTCTCCCCCCCTCAGTACAGTATATATCAGTGTTTGTTGTCTCCCCCCCCCCCTCAGTACAGTATATATCAGTGTTTGTTGTCTCCTCCCCCCCTCAGTACAGTATATATCAGTGTTTGTTGTCTCCCCCCCCCCCTCAGTACAGTATATATCAGTGTTTGTTGTCTCCCCCCCCCCTCAGTACAGTATATATCAGTGTTTGTTGTCTCCCCCCCCTCAGTACAGTATATATCAGGTGTTTGTTGTCTCCCCCCCCCTCAGTACAGTATATATCAGTGTTTGTTGTCTCCCCCCCCCTCAGTACAGTATATATCAGTGTTTGTTGTCTCCCCCCCTCAGTACAGTATATATCAGTGTTTGTTGTCTCCCCCCCCCCCAGTACAGTATATATCAGTGTTTGTTGTCTCCGCCATCTCAGTACAGTATATATCAGTGTTTGTTGTCTCCCCCCCCCCTCAGTACATCACACAGACGGTGGAGGTGGAGTCCCCGACACTCCTGCACAGCTTAGAGAAGGCGGAGGAAAGAAGCCGAATTCTACAGGAACAAGTGTCCGACCATAGTGAGAATTGTCAGCGACTGGAGGAGCAGCTCAAGAGATCTGAGGACCTGACCTCCTCCCTGCAGACCAAGGTAGTGAAGCCCGAGACCCCCCCAGTGAGCATGTACAGTGAGAGGGGAGGAGGAGGCCAGTGAGCATGTACTGTGAGAGGGGGGAGGAGGCCAGTGAGCATGTACTGTGAGAGGGAGGAGGAGGCCAGTGAGCATGCTCTTTGAGAGGGGATGAGGCCAGTGAGCATGTACAGTGAGAGGGGGGAGGAGGCAAGAGAGCATGTACAGTGAGAGGGGAGGAGGAGGGCAGTGAGCATGTACAGTGAGAGGGGAGGAGGAGGGGCAGTGAGCATGTACAGTGAGAGGGGAGGAGGAGGGCAGTGAGCATGTACAGTGAGAGGGGAGGAGGAGGGCAGTGAGCATGTACAGTGAGAGGGGAGGAGGAGGCCAGTGAGCATGTACAGTGAGAGGGGAGGAGGAGGCCAGTGAGCATGTACTGTGAGAGGGGAGGAGGAGGCCAGTGAGCATGCTCTGTGAGAGGGGAGGAGGAGACCAGTGAGCATGCTCTGTGAGAGGGGGAGGAGGAGGCCAGTGAGCATGCTCTGTGAGAGGGAGGAGGAGGCCAGTGAGCATGCTCTGTGAGAGGGAGGAGGAGGCCAGTGAGCATGCTCTGTGAGAGGGAGGAGGAGGCCAGTGAGCATGCTCTGTGAGAGGGAGGAGGAGGCCAGTGAGCATGCTCTGTGAGAGGGATGAGGAGGCCAGTGAGCATGTACTGTGAGAGGGAGGAGGAGGCCAGTGAGCATGTACTGTGAGAGGGATGAGGAGGCCAGTGAGCATGTACTTTGAGAGGGATGAGGAGGCCAGTGAGCATGTACTGTGAGAGGGATGAGGAGACCAGTGAGCATGTACTGTGAGAGGGATGAGGAGACCAGTGAGCATGCACTGTGAGAGGGATGAGGAGGCCAGTGAGCATGTACTGTGAGAGGGATGAGGAGGCCAGTGAGCATGTACTGTGAGAGGGGGGAGGAGGCCAGTGAGCATGTACTGTGAGAGGGATGAGGAGGCCAGTGAGCATGTACTGTGAGAGGGGGGAGGAGGCCAGTGAGCATGTACTGCTGAGAGGGGGGAGGAGGCCAGTGAGCATGTACTGTGAGAGGGATGAGGAGGCCAGTGAGCATGTACTGTGAGAGGGATGAGGAGGCCAGTGAGCATGTACTGTGAGAGGGATGAGGAGGCCAGTGAGCATGTACTGTGAGAGGGGGGAGGAGGCCAGTGAGCATGTACTGTGAGAGGGATGA
>NW_026608307.1:0-76663 GCF_029499605.1 Hyla sarda
AAGGACAAATGGATGAAAGGATGGCCGCATCTGGCAACTTTACTGTTTGCTTTTTTTCAATGAAAAGGAGGAGCGTATAATTATTAAAAAGGGTATTTTTGGAGATGGACAGGCAGGCTGTAGGGGAGGAGGTAGGCCTGTATTTTGAACTTAAAAACTCAAATGGGTTTTTGGGTTCAAAATGTGTATTTTTCACTAATGCTGCTATCCTTTTATAATCCATAATTTTTGGGCCAGGTAGTCTAATTACTTGGCGACATAATAACAGTATGAGTGCATGGTTTGGGAAAATAGATGCAGAAGGACAAATGGATGAAAGGATGGCCGCATCTGGCAACTTTATTGTTTGCTTTTTTTCAATGCAAAGGAGGAGCGTATAATTATTAAAAAGGGTATTTTTGGAGATGGACAGGCAGGCTGTAGGGGAGGAGGTAGGCCTGTATTTTGAACTTAAAAACTCAAATGGGTTTTTGGGTTCAAAATGTGTATTTTTCCCTTATGCTGCTATCCTTTTATAATCCATAATTTTTGGGCCAGGTAGTCTAATTACTTGGCGACATAATAACAGTATGAGTGCATGGTTTGGGAAAATAGATGCAGAAGGACAAATGGATGAAAGGATGGCCGCATCTGGCAACTTTACTGTTTGCTTTTTTTCAATGCAAAGGAGGAGCGTATAATTATTAAAAAGGGTATTTTTGGAGATGGACAGGCAGGCTGTAGGGGTGGAGGTAGGCCTGTATTTTGAACTTAAAAACTCAAATGGGTTTTTGGGTTCAAAATGTGTATTTTTCCCTTATGCTGCTATCCTTTTATAATCCATAATTTTGGGGCCAGGTTGTCCGATAACTTGGCAAAGTGAAAACAGTATGAGTGTATGATGGTTTGGGAACATAGGTGTAGAAGCACAAATCGATGAAAGGATAGCAGCATATGGCAACTTAACTATTTGCTTTTCCAAAGCAAATGAAGAGTGCATAATTATTAAAACAGGGTATTTTTGGAGATGGACAGGCAGGCTGATGGGGAGGAGGTAGGCCTGGATTTTGAACTTAAAAACTCAAATGGGTTTTTGGGTTCAAAATGTGTATTTTTTCCCTTATGCTGCTATCCTTTTATAATCCATAATTTTGGGGCCAGGTTGTCCGATAACTTGGCAAAGTGAAAACAGTATGAGTGTATGATGGTTTGGGAACATAGGTGTAGAAGCACAAATCGATGAAAGGATAGCAGCATATGGCAACTTAACTGTTTGTTTTCCAAAGCAAACGAAGAGTGTATAATTATTAAAAACTTTATTTTTGGAGATGGACAGGCAGGCTGTAGGGGAGGAGGTAGGCCTGTATTTTGAACTTAAAAACTCAAATGAGTTTTTGGCTTCAAAATGTGTATTTTTCACTAATGCTGCTATCCTTTTATAATCCATAATTTTTGGGCCAGGTAGTCTAATTACTTGGCGACATAATAACAGTATGAGTGCATGGTTTGGGAAAAATAGATGCAGAAGGACAAATGGATGAAAGGATGGCCGCATCTGGCAACTTTACTGTTTGCTTTTTTTCAATGCAAAGGAGGAGCGTATAATTATTAAAAAGGGTATTTTTGGAGATGAACAGGCAGGCTGTAGGGGAGGAGGTAGGCCTGTATTTTGAACTTAAAAACTTAAATGGGTTTTTGGGTTCAACATGTGTATTTTTCCCTTATGCTGCTATCCTTTTATAATCCATAATTTTGGGGCCAGGTAGTCTAATTACTTGGCGACATAATAACAGTATGAGTGCATGGTTTGGGAAAATAGATGCAGAAGGACAAATGGATGAAAGGATGGCCGCATCTGGCAACTTTACTGTTTGCTTTTTTTCAATGCAAAGGAGGAGCGTATAATTATTAAAAAGGGTATTTTTGGAAATGGACAGGCAGAGGCTGTAGGGGAGGAGGTAGGCCTGTATTTTGAACTTAAAAACTCAAATGGGTTTTTGGGTTCAAAATGTGTATTTTTCACTAATGCTGCTATCCTTTTATAATCCATAATTTTTGGGCCAGGTAGTCTAATTACTTGGCGACATAATAACAGTATGAGTGCATGGTTTGGGAAAATAGATGCAGAAGGACAAATGGATGAAAGGATGGCCGCATCTGGCAACTTTACTGTTTGCTTTTTTTCAATGCAAAGGAGGAGCGTATAATTATTAAAAAGGGTATTTTTGGAGATGGACAGGCAGGCTGTAGGGGAGGAGGTAGGCCTGTATTTTGAACTTAAAAACTCAAATGGGTTTTTGGGTTCAAAATGTGTATTTTTCACTAATGCTGCTATCCTTTTATAATCCATAATTTTTGGGCCAGGTAGTCTAATTACTTGGCGACATAATAACAGTATGAGTGCATGGTTTGGGAAAATAGATGCAGAAGGACAAATGGATGAAAGGATGGCCGCATCTGGCAACTTTATTGTTTGCTTTTTTTCAATGCAAAGGAGGAGCGTATAATTATTAAAAAGGGTATTTTTGGAGATGGACAGGCAGGCTGTAGGGGAGGAGGTAGGCCTGTATTTTGAACTTAAAAACTCAAATGGGTTTTTGGGTTCAAAATGTGTATTTTTTCCCTTATGCTGCTATCCTTTTATAATCCATAATTTTGGGGCAGGTTGTTCGATAACTTGGCAAAGTGAAAACAGTATGAGTGTATGATGGTTTGGGAACATAGGTGTAGAAGCACAAATCGATGAAAGGATAGCAGCATATGGCAACTTAACTGTTTGTTTTCCAAAGCAAACGAAGAGTGTATAATTATTAAAAACTGTATTTTTGGAGATGGACAGGCAGGCTGTAGGGGAGGAGGTAGGCCTGTATTTTGAACTTAAAAACTCAAATGGGTTTTTGGGTTCAAAATGTGTATTTTTCCCTTATGCTGCTATCCTTTTATAATCCATAATTTTGGGGCCAGGTAGTCTAATTACTTGGCGACATAATAACAGTATGAGTGCATGGTTTGGGAAAATAGATGCAGAAGGACAAATGGATGAAAGGATGGCCGCATCTGGCAACTTTACTGTTTGCTTTTTTTCAATGCAAAGGAGGAGCGTATAATTATTAAAAAGGGTATTTTTGGAGATGGACAGGCAGGCTGTAGGGGAGGAGGTAGGCCTGTATTTTGAACTTAAAAACTCAAATGGGTTTTTGGCTTCAAAATGTGTATTTTTCACTAATGCTGCTATCCTTTTATAATCCATAATTTTTGGGCCAGGTAGTCTAATTACTTGGCGACATAATAACAGTATGAGTGCATGGTTTGGGAAAATAGATGCAGAAGGACAAATGGATGAAAGGATGGCCGCATCTGGCAACTTTACTGTTTGCTTTTTTTCAATGCAAAGGAGGAGCGTATAATTATTAAAAAGGGTATTTTTGGAGATGGACAGGCAGGCTGTAGGGGAGGAGGTAGGCCTGTATTTTGAACTTAAAAACTCAAATGGGTTTTTGGCTTCAAAATGTGTATTTTTCACTAATGCTGCTATCCTTTTATAATCCATAATTTTTGGGCCAGGTAGTCTAATTACTTGGCGACATAATAACAGTATGAGTGCATGGTTTGGGAAAATAGATGCAGAAGGACAAATGGATGAAAGGATGGCCGCATCTGGCAACTTTATTGTTTGCTTTTTTTCAATGCAAAGGAGGAGCGTATAATTATTAAAAAGGGTATTTTTGGAGATGGACAGGCAGGCTGTAGGGGAGGAGGTAGGCCTATATTTTGAACTTAAAAACTCAAATGGGTTTTTGGGTTCAAAATGTGTATTTTTCCCTTATGCTGCTATCCTTTTAAAATCCATAATTTTGGGGCCAGGTTGTTCGATAACTTGGCAAAGTGAAAACATTATGAGTGTATGATGGTTTGGGAACATAGGTGTAGAAGCACAAATCGATGAAAGGATAGCAGCATATGGCAACTTAACTATTTGCTTTTCCAAAGCAAATGAAGAGTGCATAATTATTAAAACAGGGTATTTTTGGAGATGGACAGGCAGGCTGATGGGGAGGAGGTAGGCCTGGATTTTGAACTTAAAAACTCAAATGGGTTTTTGGGTTCAAAATGTGTATTTTTCCCTTATGCTGCTATCCTTTTATAATCCATAATTTTGGGGCCAGGTTGTCCGATAACTTAGCAAAGTGAAAACAGTATGAGTGTATGATGGTTACCCCTGCTATCGGTGCTGCTGCCCCTTCTCTCCCCCTGGCTATCAGTGCCGCTGCCCCATTGCCGGCGCCGATAGCCAGGGGTAGAGAAACGGCGCCGGCAATGGGGCAGCGTCGTCGACAGACAGGGGGAAAGAAGAGGCAGCGGCACCCATTGCTGGCGCCGCTGCCCCGTGTCCCCCCACGGGAGGCCTGAAGCAGCACGGACCCGACCCCGGCAACAGGGTAATTATACAACTAGGGATGGGGGAGGCAACGGGGCAGCGGCACCGGCAATGGGTGCCGCTGCCCCTTATCCCCCCCTGGCTATCGGTGCCGTTGCCCCATTGCCGGCGCCTCTTCTCTCCCTTTGTATTTTGAACTTAAAAACTCAAATGGGTTTTTGGCTTCAAAATGTGTATTTTTCACTAATGCTGCTATCCTTTTATAATCCATAATTTTTGGGCCAGGTAGTCTAATTACTTGGCGACATAATAACAGTATGAGTGCATGGTTTGGGAAAATAGATGCAGAAGGACAAATGGATGAAAGGATGGCCGCATCTGGCAACTTTACTGTTTGCTTTTTTTCAATGCAAAGGAGGAGCGTATAATTATTAAAAAGGGTATTTTTGGAGATGGACAGGCAGGCTGTAGGGGAGGAGGTAGGCCTGTATTTTGAACTTAAAAACTCAAATGGGTTTTTGGGTTCAAAATGTGTATTTTTCCCTTATGCTGCTATCCTTTTATAATCCATAATTTTTGGGCCAAGTAGTCTAATTACTTGGCGACATAATAACAGTATGAGTGCATGGTTTGGGAAAAATAGATGCAGAAGGACAAATGGATGAAAGGAAGGTTGCATCTGGCAACTTTACTGTTTGCTTTTTTTCAATGCAAAGGAGGAGCGTATAATTATTAAAAAGGGTATTTTTGGAGATGGACAGGCAGGCTGTAGGGGAGGAGGTAGGCCTGTATTTTGAACTTAAAAACTCAAATGGGTTTTTGGGTTCAAAATGTGTATTTTTCCCTTATGCTGCTATCCTTTTATAATCCATAATTTTTGGGCCAGGTAGTCTAATTACTTGGCGACATAATAACAGTATGAGTGCATGGTTTGGGAAAATAGATGCAGAAGGACAAATGGATGAAAGGATGGCCGCATCTGGCAACTTTACTGTTTGCTTTTTTTCAATGCAAAGGAGGAGCGTATAATTATTAAAAAGGGTATTTTTGGAGATTGACAGGCAGGC
Source organism: Hyla sarda (assembly GCF_029499605.1). Classification (NCBI taxonomy): domain Eukaryota; kingdom Metazoa; phylum Chordata; class Amphibia; order Anura; family Hylidae; genus Hyla; species Hyla sarda. The sequence continues at coordinate 5,425 of NW_026608307.1, forward strand.
TGTAGGGGAGGAGGTAGGCCTGTGTTTTGAACTTAAAAACTCAAATGGGTTTTTGGGTTCAAAATGTGTATTTTTCACTAATGCTGCTATCCTTTTATAATCCATAATTTTTGGGCCAGGTAGTCTAATTACTTGGCGACATAATAACAGTATGAGTGCATGGTTTGGGAAAATAGATGCAGAAGGACAAATGGATGAAAGGATGGCCGCATCTGGCAACTTTACTGTTTGCTTTTTTTCAATGCAAAGGGGGAGCGTATAATTATTAAAAAGGGTATTTTTGGAGATGGACAGGCAGGCTGTAGGGGAGGAGGTAGGCCTGTATTTTGAACTTAAAAACTCAAATGGGTTTTTGGGTTCAAAATGTGTATTTTTCCCTTATGCTGCTATCCTTTTATAATCCATAATTTTGGGGCCAGGTAGTCTAATTACTTGGCGACATAATAACAGTATGAGTGCATGGTTTGGGAAAATAGATGCAGAAGGACAAATGGATGAAAGGATGGCCGCATCTGGCAACTTTACTGTTTGCTTTTTTTCAATGCAAAGGAGGAGCGTATAATTATTAAAAAGGGTATTTTTGGAGATTGACAGGCAGGCTGAAGGGGAGGAGGTAGGCCTGTATTTTGAACTTAAAAACTCAAATGGGTTTTTGGGTTCAAAATGTGTATTTTTCACTAATGCTGCTATCCTTTTATAATCCATAATTTTTGGGCCAGATTGTTCGATAACTTGGCAAAGTGAAAACAGTATGAGTGTATGATGGTTTGGGAACATAGGTGTAGAAGCACAAATCGATGAAAGGATAGCAGCATATGGCAACTTAACTATTTGCTTTTCCAAAGCAAATGAAGAGTGCATAATTATTAAAACAGGGTATTTTTGGAGATGGACAGGCAGGCTGATGGGGAGGAGGTAGGCCTGGATTTTGAACTTAAAAACTCAAATGGGTTTTTGGGTTCAAAATGTGTATTTTTTCCCTTATGCTGCTATCCTTTTATAATCCATAATTTTGGGGCCAGGTTGTCCGATAACTTGGCAAAGTGAAAACAGTATGAGTGTATGATGGTTTGGGAACATAGGTGTAGAAGCACAAATCGATGAAAGGATAGCAGCATATGGCAACTTAACTGTTTGTTTTCCAATGCAAACGAAGAGTGTATAATTATTAAAAACTTTATTTTTGGAGATGGACAGGCAGGCTAGAGGGGAGGAGGTAGGCCTGTATTTTGAACTTAAAAACTCAAATGGGTTTTTGGCTTCAAAATGTGTATTTTTCACTAATGCTGCTATCCTTTTATAATCCATAATTTTTGGGCCAGGTAGTCTAATTACTTGGCGACATAATAACAGTATGAGTGCATGGTTTGGGAAAATAGATGCAGAAGGACAAATGGATGAAAGGATGGCCGCATCTGGCAACTTTACTGTTTGCTTTTTTTCAATGCAAAGGAGGAGCGTATAATTATTAAAAAGGGTATTTTTGGAGATGGACAGGCAGGCTGTAGGGGAGGAGGTAGGCCTGTATTTTGAACTTAAAAACTCAAATGGGTTTTTGGGTTCAAAATGTGTATTTTTCACTAATGCTGCTATCCTTTTATAATCCATAATTTTTGGGCCAGGTAGTCTAATTACTTGGCGACATAATAACAGTATGAGTGCATGGTTTGGGAAAATAGATGCAGAAGGACAAATGGATGAAAGGATGGCCGCATCTGGCAACTTTATTGTTTGCTTTTTTTCAATGCAAAGGAGGAGCGTATAATTATTAAAAAGGGTATTTTTGGAGATGGACAGGCAGGCTGTAGGGGAGGAGGTAGGCCTGTATTTTGAACTTAAAAACTCAAATGGGTTTTTGGGTTCAAAATGTGTATTTTTCCCTTATGCTGCTATCCTTTTATAATCCATAATTTTTGGGCCAGGTAGTCTAATTACTTGGCGACATAATAACAGTATGAGTGCATGGTTTGGGAAAATAGATGCAGAAGGACAAATGGATGAAAGGATGGCCGCATCTGGCAACTTTACTGTTTGCTTTTTTTCAATGCAAAGGAGGAGCGTATAATTATTAAAAAGGGTATTTTTGGAGATGGACAGGCAGGCTGTAGGGGTGGAGGTAGGCCTGTATTTTGAACTTAAAAACTCAAATGGGTTTTTGGGTTCAAAATGTGTATTTTTCCCTTATGCTGCTATCCTTTTATAATCCATAATTTTGGGGCCAGGTTGTCCGATAACTTGGCAAAGTGAAAACAGTATGAGTGTATGATGGTTTGGGAACATAGGTGTAGAAGCACAAATCGATGAAAGGATAGCAGCATATGGCAACTTAACTATTTGCTTTTCCAAAGCAAATGAAGAGTGCATAATTATTAAAACAGGGTATTTTTGGAGATGGACAGGCAGGCTGATGGGGAGGAGGTAGGCCTGGATTTTGAACTTAAAAACTCAAATGGGTTTTTGGGTTCAAAATGTGTATTTTTTCCCTTATGCTGCTATCCTTTTATAATCCATAATTTTGGGGCCAGGTTGTCCGATAACTTGGCAAAGTGAAAACAGTATGAGTGTATGATGGTTTGGGAACATAGGTGTAGAAGCACAAATCGATGAAAGGATAGCAGCATATGGCAACTTAACTGTTTGTTTTCCAAAGCAAACGAAGAGTGTATAATTATTAAAAACTTTATTTTTGGAGATGGACAGGCAGGCTGTAGGGGAGGAGGTAGGCCTGTATTTTGAACTTAAAAACTCAAATGAGTTTTTGGCTTCAAAATGTGTATTTTTCACTAATGCTGCTATCCTTTTATAATCCATAATTTTTGGGCCAGGTAGTCTAATTACTTGGCGACATAATAACAGTATGAGTGCATGGTTTGGGAAAAATAGATGCAGAAGGACAAATGGATGAAAGGATGGCCGCATCTGGCAACTTTACTGTTTGCTTTTTTTCAATGCAAAGGAGGAGCGTATAATTATTAAAAAGGGTATTTTTGGAGATGAACAGGCAGGCTGTAGGGGAGGAGGTAGGCCTGTATTTTGAACTTAAAAACTTAAATGGGTTTTTGGGTTCAAAATGTGTATTTTTCCCTTATGCTGCTATCCTTTTATAATCCATAATTTTGGGGCCAGGTAGTCTAATTACTTGGCGACATAATAACAGTATGAGTGCATGGTTTGGGAAAATAGATGCAGAAGGACAAATGGATGAAAGGATGGCCGCATCTGGCAACTTTACTGTTTGCTTTTTTTCAATGCAAAGGAGGAGCGTATAATTATTAAAAAGGGTATTTTTGGAAATGGACAGGCAGAGGCTGTAGGGGAGGAGGTAGGCCTGTATTTTGAACTTAAAAACTCAAATGGGTTTTTGGGTTCAAAATGTGTATTTTTCACTAATGCTGCTATCCTTTTATAATCCATAATTTTTGGGCCAGGTAGTCTAATTACTTGGCGACATAATAACAGTATGAGTGCATGGTTTGGGAAAATAGATGCAGAAGGACAAATGGATGAAAGGATGGCCGCATCTGGCAACTTTACTGTTTGCTTTTTTTCAATGCAAAGGAGGAGCGTATAATTATTAAAAAGGGTATTTTTGGAGATGGACAGGCAGGCTGTAGGGGAGGAGGTAGGCCTGTATTTTGAACTTAAAAACTCAAATGGGTTTTTGGGTTCAAAATGTGTATTTTTCACTAATGCTGCTATCCTTTTATAATCCATAATTTTTGGGCCAGGTAGTCTAATTACTTGGCGACATAATAACAGTATGAGTGCATGGTTTGGGAAAATAGATGCAGAAGGACAAATGGATGAAAGGATGGCCGCATCTGGCAACTTTATTGTTTGCTTTTTTTCAATGCAAAGGAGGAGCGTATAATTATTAAAAAGGGTATTTTTGGAGATGGACAGGCAGGCTGTAGGGGAGGAGGTAGGCCTGTATTTTGAACTTAAAAACTCAAATGGGTTTTTGGGTTCAAAATGTGTATTTTTTCCCTTATGCTGCTATCCTTTTATAATCCATAATTTTGGGGCAGGTTGTTCGATAACTTGGCAAAGTGAAAACAGTATGAGTGTATGATGGTTTGGGAACATAGGTGTAGAAGCACAAATCGATGAAAGGATAGCAGCATATGGCAACTTAACTGTTTGTTTTCCAAAGCAAACGAAGAGTGTATAATTATTAAAAACTGTATTTTTGGAGATGGACAGGCAGGCTGTAGGGGAGGAGGTAGGCCTGTATTTTGAACTTAAAAACTCAAATGGGTTTTTGGGTTCAAAATGTGTATTTTTCCCTTATGCTGCTATCCTTTTATAATCCATAATTTTGGGGCCAGGTAGTCTAATTACTTGGCGACATAATAACAGTATGAGTGCATGGTTTGGGAAAATAGATGCAGAAGGACAAATGGATGAAAGGATGGCCGCATCTGGCAACTTTACTGTTTGCTTTTTTTCAATGCAAAGGAGGAGCGTATAATTATTAAAAAGGGTATTTTTGGAGATGGACAGGCAGGCTGTAGGGGAGGAGGTAGGCCTGTATTTTGAACTTAAAAACTCAAATGGGTTTTTGGCTTCAAAATGTGTATTTTTCACTAATGCTGCTATCCTTTTATAATCCATAATTTTTGGGCCAGGTAGTCTAATTACTTGGCGACATAATAACAGTATGAGTGCATGGTTTGGGAAAATAGATGCAGAAGGACAAATGGATGAAAGGATGGCCGCATCTGGCAACTTTATTGTTTGCTTTTTTTCAATGCAAAGGAGGAGCGTATAATTATTAAAAAGGGTATTTTTGGAGATGGACAGGCAGGCTGTAGGGGAGGAGGTAGGCCTGTATTTTGAACTTAAAAACTCAAATGGGTTTTTGGCTTCAAAATGTGTATTTTTCACTAATGCTGCTATCCTTTTATAATCCATAATTTTTGGGCCAGGTAGTCTAATTACTTGGCGACATAATAACAGTATGAGTGCATGGTTTGGGAAAATAGATGCAGAAGGACAAATGGATGAAAGGATGGCCGCATCTGGCAACTTTATTGTTTGCTTTTTTTCAATGCAAAGGAGGAGCGTATAATTATTAAAAAGGGTATTTTTGGAGATGGACAGGCAGGCTGTAGGGGAGGAGGTAGGCCTATATTTTGAACTTAAAAACTCAAATGGGTTTTTGGGTTCAAAATGTGTATTTTTCCCTTATGCTGCTATCCTTTTAAAATCCATAATTTTGGGGCCAGGTTGTTCGATAACTTGGCAAAGTGAAAACAGTATGAGTGTATGATGGTTTGGGAACATAGGTGTAGAAGCACAAATCGATGAAAGGATAGCAGCATATGGCAACTTAACTATTTGCTTTTCCAAAGCAAATGAAGAGTGCATAATTATTAAAACAGGGTATTTTTGGAGATGGACAGGCAGGCTGATGGGGAGGAGGTAGGCCTGGATTTTGAACTTAAAAACTCAAATGGGTTTTTGGGTTCAAAATGTGTATTTTTCCCTTATGCTGCTATCCTTTTATAATCCATAATTTTGGGGCCAGGTTGTCCGATAACTTAGCAAAGTGAAAACAGTATGAGTGTATGATGGTTACCCCTGCTATCGGTGCTGCTGCCCCTTCTCTCCCCCTGGCTATCAGTGCCGCTGCCCCATTGCCGGCGCCGATAGCCAGGGGTAGAGAAACGGCGCCGGCAATGGGGCAGCGTCGTCGACAGACAGGGGGAAAGAAGAGGCAGCGGCACCCATTGCTGGCGCCGCTGCCCCGTGTCCCCCCACGGGAGGCCTGAAGCAGCACGGACCCGACCCCGGCAACAGGGTAATTATACAACTAGGGATGGGGGAGGCAACGGGGCAGCGGCACCGGCAATGGGTGCCGCTGCCCCTTATCCCCCCCTGGCTATCGGTGCCGTTGCCCCATTGCCGGCGCCTCTTCTCTCCCTTTGTATTTTGAACTTAAAAACTCAAATGGGTTTTTGGCTTCAAAATGTGTATTTTTCACTAATGCTGCTATCCTTTTATAATCCATAATTTTTGGGCCAGGTAGTCTAATTACTTGGCGACATAATAACAGTATGAGTGCATGGTTTGGGAAAATAGATGCAGAAGGACAAATGGATGAAAGGATGGCCGCATCTGGCAACTTTACTGTTTGCTTTTTTTCAATGCAAAGGAGGAGCGTATAATTATTAAAAAGGGTATTTTTGGAGATGGACAGGCAGGCTGTAGGGGAGGAGGTAGGCCTGTATTTTGAACTTAAAAACTCAAATGGGTTTTTGGGTTCAAAATGTGTATTTTTCCCTTATGCTGCTATCCTTTTATAATCCATAATTTTTGGGCCAAGTAGTCTAATTACTTGGCGACATAATAACAGTATGAGTGCATGGTTTGGGAAAATAGATGCAGAAGGACAAATGGATGAAAGGAAGGTTGCATCTGGCAACTTTACTGTTTGCTTTTTTTCAATGCAAAGGAGGAGCGTATAATTATTAAAAAGGGTATTTTTGGAGATGGACAGGCAGGCTGTAGGGGAGGAGGTAGGCCTGTATTTTGAACTTAAAAACTCAAATGGGTTTTTGGGTTCAAAATGTGTATTTTTCCCTTATGCTGCTATCCTTTTATAATCCATAATTTTTGGGCCAGGTAGTCTAATTACTTGGCGACATAATAACAGTATGAGTGCATGGTTTGGGAAAATAGATGCAGAAGGACAAATGGATGAAAGGATGGCCGCATCTGGCAACTTTACTGTTTGCTTTTTTTCAATGCAAAGGAGGAGCGTATAATTATTAAAAAGGGTATTTTTGGAGATTGACAGGCAGGCTGTAGGGGAGGAGGTAGGCCTGTGTTTTGAACTTAAAAACTCAAATGGGTTTTTGGGTTCAAAATGTGTATTTTTCACTAATGCTGCTATCCTTTTATAATCCATAATTTTTGGGCCAGGTAGTCTAATTACTTGGCGACATAATAACAGTATGAGTGCATGGTTTGGGAAAATAGATGCAGAAGGACAAATGGATGAAAGGATGGCCGCATCTGGCAACTTTACTGTTTGCTTTTTTTCAATGCAAAGGAGGAGCGTATAATTATTAAAAAGGGTATTTTTGGAGATTGACAGGCAGGCTGTAGGGGAGGAGGTAGGCCTGTGTTTTGAACTTAAAAACTCAAATGGGTTTTTGGGTTCAAAATGTGTATTTTTCACTAATGCTGCTATCCTTTTATAATCCATAATTTTTGGGCCAGGTAGTCTAATTACTTGGCGACATAATAACAGTATGAGTGCATGGTTTGGGAAAATAGATGCAGAAGGACAAATGGATGAAAGGATGGCCGCATCTGGCAACTTTACTGTTTGCTTTTTTTCAATGCAAAGGGGGAGCGTATAATTATTAAAAAGGGTATTTTTGGAGATGGACAGGCAGGCTGTAGGGGAGGAGGTAGGCCTGTATTTTGAACTTAAAAACTCAAATGGGTTTTTGGGTTCAAAATGTGTATTTTTCCCTTATGCTGCTATCCTTTTATAATCCATAATTTTGGGGCCAGGTAGTCTAATTACTTGGCGACATAATAACAGTATGAGTGCATGGTTTGGGAAAATAGATGCAGAAGGACAAATGGATGAAAGGATGGCCGCATCTGGCAACTTTACTGTTTGCTTTTTTTCAATGCAAAGGAGGAGCGTATAATTATTAAAAAGGGTATTTTTGGAGATTGACAGGCAGGCTGAAGGGGAGGAGGTAGGCCTGTATTTTGAACTTAAAAACTCAAATGGGTTTTTGGGTTCAAAATGTGTATTTTTCACTAATGCTGCTATCCTTTTATAATCCATAATTTTTGGGCCAGATTGTTCGATAACTTGGCAAAGTGAAAACAGTATGAGTGTATGATGGTTTGGGAACATAGGTGTAGAAGCACAAATCGATGAAAGGATAGCAGCATATGGCAACTTAACTATTTGCTTTTCCAAAGCAAATGAAGAGTGCATAATTATTAAAACAGGGTATTTTTGGAGATGGACAGGCAGGCTGATGGGGAGGAGGTAGGCCTGGATTTTGAACTTAAAAACTCAAATGGGTTTTTGGGTTCAAAATGTGTATTTTTTCCCTTATGCTGCTATCCTTTTATAATCCATAATTTTGGGGCCAGGTTGTCCGATAACTTGGCAAAGTGAAAACAGTATGAGTGTATGATGGTTTGGGAACATAGGTGTAGAAGCACAAATCGATGAAAGGATAGCAGCATATGGCAACTTAACTGTTTGTTTTCCAATGCAAACGAAGAGTGTATAATTATTAAAAACTTTATTTTTGGAGATGGACAGGCAGGCTAGAGGGGAGGAGGTAGGCCTGTATTTTGAACTTAAAAACTCAAATGGGTTTTTGGCTTCAAAATGTGTATTTTTCACTAATGCTGCTATCCTTTTATAATCCATAATTTTTGGGCCAGGTAGTCTAATTACTTGGCGACATAATAACAGTATGAGTGCATGGTTTGGGAAAATAGATGCAGAAGGACAAATGGATGAAAGGATGGCCGCATCTGGCAACTTTACTGTTTGCTTTTTTTCAATGCAAAGGAGGAGCGTATAATTATTAAAAAGGGTATTTTTGGAGATGGACAGGCAGGCTGTAGGGGAGGAGGTAGGCCTGTATTTTGAACTTAAAAACTCAAATGGGTTTTTGGGTTCAAAATGTGTATTTTTCACTAATGCTGCTATCCTTTTATAATCCATAATTTTTGGGCCAGGTAGTCTAATTACTTGGCGACATAATAACAGTATGAGTGCATGGTTTGGGAAAATAGATGCAGAAGGACAAATGGATGAAAGGATGGCCGCATCTGGCAACTTTATTGTTTGCTTTTTTTCAATGCAAAGGAGGAGCGTATAATTATTAAAAAGGGTATTTTTGGAGATGGACAGGCAGGCTGTAGGGGAGGAGGTAGGCCTGTATTTTGAACTTAAAAACTCAAATGGGTTTTTGGGTTCAAAATGTGTATTTTTCCCTTATGCTGCTATCCTTTTATAATCCATAATTTTTGGGCCAGGTAGTCTAATTACTTGGCGACATAATAACAGTATGAGTGCATGGTTTGGGAAAATAGATGCAGAAGGACAAATGGATGAAAGGATGGCCGCATCTGGCAACTTTACTGTTTGCTTTTTTTCAATGCAAAGGAGGAGCGTATAATTATTAAAAAGGGTATTTTTGGAGATGGACAGGCAGGCTGTAGGGGTGGAGGTAGGCCTGTATTTTGAACTTAAAAACTCAAATGGGTTTTTGGGTTCAAAATGTGTATTTTTCCCTTATGCTGCTATCCTTTTATAATCCATAATTTTGGGGCCAGGTTGTCCGATAACTTGGCAAAGTGAAAACAGTATGAGTGTATGATGGTTTGGGAACATAGGTGTAGAAGCACAAATCGATGAAAGGATAGCAGCATATGGCAACTTAACTATTTGCTTTTCCAAAGCAAATGAAGAGTGCATAATTATTAAAACAGGGTATTTTTGGAGATGGACAGGCAGGCTGATGGGGAGGAGGTAGGCCTGGATTTTGAACTTAAAAACTCAAATGGGTTTTTGGGTTCAAAATGTGTATTTTTTCCCTTATGCTGCTATCCTTTTATAATCCATAATTTTGGGGCCAGGTTGTCCGATAACTTGGCAAAGTGAAAACAGTATGAGTGTATGATGGTTTGGGAACATAGGTGTAGAAGCACAAATCGATGAAAGGATAGCAGCATATGGCAACTTAACTGTTTGTTTTCCAAAGCAAACGAAGAGTGTATAATTATTAAAAACTTTATTTTTGGAGATGGACAGGCAGGCTGTAGGGGAGGAGGTAGGCCTGTATTTTGAACTTAAAAACTCAAATGAGTTTTTGGCTTCAAAATGTGTATTTTTCACTAATGCTGCTATCCTTTTATAATCCATAATTTTTGGGCCAGGTAGTCTAATTACTTGGCGACATAATAACAGTATGAGTGCATGGTTTGGGAAAAATAGATGCAGAAGGACAAATGGATGAAAGGATGGCCGCATCTGGCAACTTTACTGTTTGCTTTTTTTCAATGCAAAGGAGGAGCGTATAATTATTAAAAAGGGTATTTTTGGAGATGAACAGGCAGGCTGTAGGGGAGGAGGTAGGCCTGTATTTTGAACTTAAAAACTTAAATGGGTTTTTGGGTTCAAAATGTGTATTTTTCCCTTATGCTGCTATCCTTTTATAATCCATAATTTTGGGGCCAGGTAGTCTAATTACTTGGCGACATAATAACAGTATGAGTGCATGGTTTGGGAAAATAGATGCAGAAGGACAAATGGATGAAAGGATGGCCGCATCTGGCAACTTTACTGTTTGCTTTTTTTCAATGCAAAGGAGGAGCGTATAATTATTAAAAAGGGTATTTTTGGAAATGGACAGGCAGAGGCTGTAGGGGAGGAGGTAGGCCTGTATTTTGAACTTAAAAACTCAAATGGGTTTTTGGGTTCAAAATGTGTATTTTTCACTAATGCTGCTATCCTTTTATAATCCATAATTTTTGGGCCAGGTAGTCTAATTACTTGGCGACATAATAACAGTATGAGTGCATGGTTTGGGAAAATAGATGCAGAAGGACAAATGGATGAAAGGATGGCCGCATCTGGCAACTTTACTGTTTGCTTTTTTTCAATGCAAAGGAGGAGCGTATAATTATTAAAAAGGGTATTTTTGGAGATGGACAGGCAGGCTGTAGGGGAGGAGGTAGGCCTGTATTTTGAACTTAAAAACTCAAATGGGTTTTTGGGTTCAAAATGTGTATTTTTCACTAATGCTGCTATCCTTTTATAATCCATAATTTTTGGGCCAGGTAGTCTAATTACTTGGCGACATAATAACAGTATGAGTGCATGGTTTGGGAAAATAGATGCAGAAGGACAAATGGATGAAAGGATGGCCGCATCTGGCAACTTTATTGTTTGCTTTTTTTCAATGCAAAGGAGGAGCGTATAATTATTAAAAAGGGTATTTTTGGAGATGGACAGGCAGGCTGTAGGGGAGGAGGTAGGCCTGTATTTTGAACTTAAAAACTCAAATGGGTTTTTGGGTTCAAAATGTGTATTTTTTCCCTTATGCTGCTATCCTTTTATAATCCATAATTTTGGGGCAGGTTGTTCGATAACTTGGCAAAGTGAAAACAGTATGAGTGTATGATGGTTTGGGAACATAGGTGTAGAAGCACAAATCGATGAAAGGATAGCAGCATATGGCAACTTAACTGTTTGTTTTCCAAAGCAAACGAAGAGTGTATAATTATTAAAAACTGTATTTTTGGAGATGGACAGGCAGGCTGTAGGGGAGGAGGTAGGCCTGTATTTTGAACTTAAAAACTCAAATGGGTTTTTGGGTTCAAAATGTGTATTTTTCCCTTATGCTGCTATCCTTTTATAATCCATAATTTTGGGGCCAGGTAGTCTAATTACTTGGCGACATAATAACAGTATGAGTGCATGGTTTGGGAAAATAGATGCAGAAGGACAAATGGATGAAAGGATGGCCGCATCTGGCAACTTTACTGTTTGCTTTTTTTCAATGCAAAGGAGGAGCGTATAATTATTAAAAAGGGTATTTTTGGAGATGGACAGGCAGGCTGTAGGGGAGGAGGTAGGCCTGTATTTTGAACTTAAAAACTCAAATGGGTTTTTGGCTTCAAAATGTGTATTTTTCACTAATGCTGCTATCCTTTTATAATCCATAATTTTTGGGCCAGGTAGTCTAATTACTTGGCGACATAATAACAGTATGAGTGCATGGTTTGGGAAAATAGATGCAGAAGGACAAATGGATGAAAGGATGGCCGCATCTGGCAACTTTATTGTTTGCTTTTTTTCAATGCAAAGGAGGAGCGTATAATTATTAAAAAGGGTATTTTTGGAGATGGACAGGCAGGCTGTAGGGGAGGAGGTAGGCCTGTATTTTGAACTTAAAAACTCAAATGGGTTTTTGGCTTCAAAATGTGTATTTTTCACTAATGCTGCTATCCTTTTATAATCCATAATTTTTGGGCCAGGTAGTCTAATTACTTGGCGACATAATAACAGTATGAGTGCATGGTTTGGGAAAATAGATGCAGAAGGACAAATGGATGAAAGGATGGCCGCATCTGGCAACTTTATTGTTTGCTTTTTTTCAATGCAAAGGAGGAGCGTATAATTATTAAAAAGGGTATTTTTGGAGATGGACAGGCAGGCTGTAGGGGAGGAGGTAGGCCTATATTTTGAACTTAAAAACTCAAATGGGTTTTTGGGTTCAAAATGTGTATTTTTCCCTTATGCTGCTATCCTTTTAAAATCCATAATTTTGGGGCCAGGTTGTTCGATAACTTGGCAAAGTGAAAACAGTATGAGTGTATGATGGTTTGGGAACATAGGTGTAGAAGCACAAATCGATGAAAGGATAGCAGCATATGGCAACTTAACTATTTGCTTTTCCAAAGCAAATGAAGAGTGCATAATTATTAAAACAGGGTATTTTTGGAGATGGACAGGCAGGCTGATGGGGAGGAGGTAGGCCTGGATTTTGAACTTAAAAACTCAAATGGGTTTTTGGGTTCAAAATGTGTATTTTTCCCTTATGCTGCTATCCTTTTATAATCCATAATTTTGGGGCCAGGTTGTCCGATAACTTAGCAAAGTGAAAACAGTATGAGTGTATGATGGTTACCCCTGCTATCGGTGCTGCTGCCCCTTCTCTCCCCCTGGCTATCAGTGCCGCTGCCCCATTGCCGGCGCCGATAGCCAGGGGTAGAGAAACGGCGCCGGCAATGGGGCAGCGTCGTCGACAGACAGGGGGAAAGAAGAGGCAGCGGCACCCATTGCTGGCGCCGCTGCCCCGTGTCCCCCCACGGGAGGCCTGAAGCAGCACGGACCCGACCCCGGCAACAGGGTAATTATACAACTAGGGATGGGGGAGGCAACGGGGCAGCGGCACCGGCAATGGGTGCCGCTGCCCCTTATCCCCCCCTGGCTATCGGTGCCGTTGCCCCATTGCCGGCGCCTCTTCTCTCCCTTTGTATTTTGAACTTAAAAACTCAAATGGGTTTTTGGCTTCAAAATGTGTATTTTTCACTAATGCTGCTATCCTTTTATAATCCATAATTTTTGGGCCAGGTAGTCTAATTACTTGGCGACATAATAACAGTATGAGTGCATGGTTTGGGAAAATAGATGCAGAAGGACAAATGGATGAAAGGATGGCCGCATCTGGCAACTTTACTGTTTGCTTTTTTTCAATGCAAAGGAGGAGCGTATAATTATTAAAAAGGGTATTTTTGGAGATGGACAGGCAGGCTGTAGGGGAGGAGGTAGGCCTGTATTTTGAACTTAAAAACTCAAATGGGTTTTTGGGTTCAAAATGTGTATTTTTCCCTTATGCTGCTATCCTTTTATAATCCATAATTTTTGGGCCAAGTAGTCTAATTACTTGGCGACATAATAACAGTATGAGTGCATGGTTTGGGAAAATAGATGCAGAAGGACAAATGGATGAAAGGAAGGTTGCATCTGGCAACTTTACTGTTTGCTTTTTTTCAATGCAAAGGAGGAGCGTATAATTATTAAAAAGGGTATTTTTGGAGATGGACAGGCAGGCTGTAGGGGAGGAGGTAGGCCTGTATTTTGAACTTAAAAACTCAAATGGGTTTTTGGGTTCAAAATGTGTATTTTTCCCTTATGCTGCTATCCTTTTATAATCCATAATTTTTGGGCCAGGTAGTCTAATTACTTGGCGACATAATAACAGTATGAGTGCATGGTTTGGGAAAATAGATGCAGAAGGACAAATGGATGAAAGGATGGCCGCATCTGGCAACTTTACTGTTTGCTTTTTTTCAATGCAAAGGAGGAGCGTATAATTATTAAAAAGGGTATTTTTGGAGATTGACAGGCAGGCTGTAGGGGAGGAGGTAGGCCTGTGTTTTGAACTTAAAAACTCAAATGGGTTTTTGGGTTCAAAATGTGTATTTTTCACTAATGCTGCTATCCTTTTATAATCCATAATTTTTGGGCCAGGTAGTCTAATTACTTGGCGACATAATAACAGTATGAGTGCATGGTTTGGGAAAATAGATGCAGAAGGACAAATGGATGAAAGGATGGCCGCATCTGGCAACTTTACTGTTTGCTTTTTTTCAATGCAAAGGGGGAGCGTATAATTATTAAAAAGGGTATTTTTGGAGATGGACAGGCAGGCTGTAGGGGAGGAGGTAGGCCTGTATTTTGAACTTAAAAACTCAAATGGGTTTTTGGCTTCAAAATGTGTATTTTTTCCCTTATGCTGCTATCCTTTTATAATCCATAATTTTGGGGCAGGTTGTTCGATAACTTGGCAAAGTGAAAACAGTATGAGTGTATGATGGTTTGGGAACATAGGTGTAGAAGCACAAATCGATGAAAGGATAGCAGCATATGGCAACTTAACTGTTTGTTTTCCAAAGCAAACGAAGAGTGTATAATTATTAAAAACTGTATTTTTGGAGATGGACAGGCAGGCTGTAGGGGAGGAGGTAGGCCTGTATTTTGAACTTAAAAACTCAAATGGGTTTTTGGGTTCAAAATGTGTATTTTTCCCTTATGCTGCTATCCTTTTATAATCCATAATTTTGGGGCCAGGTAGTCTAATTACTTGGCGACATAATAACAGTATGAGTGCATGGTTTGGGAAAATAGATGCAGAAGGACAAATGGATGAAAGGATGGCCGCATCTGGCAACTTTACTGTTTGCTTTTTTTCAATGCAAAGGAGGAGCGTATAATTATTAAAAAGGGTATTTTTGGAGATGGACAGGCAGGCTGTAGGGGAGGAGGTAGGCCTGTATTTTGAACTTAAAAACTCAAATGGGTTTTTGGCTTCAAAATGTGTATTTTTCACTAATGCTGCTATCCTTTTATAATCCATAATTTTTGGGCCAGGTAGTCTAATTACTTGGCGACATAATAACAGTATGAGTGCATGGTTTGGGAAAATAGATGCAGAAGGACAAATGGATGAAAGGATGGCCGCATCTGGCAACTTTATTGTTTGCTTTTTTTCAATGCAAAGGAGGAGCGTATAATTATTAAAAAGGGTATTTTTGGAGATGGACAGGCAGGCTGTAGGGGAGGAGGTAGGCCTGTATTTTGAACTTAAAAACTCAAATGGGTTTTTGGCTTCAAAATGTGTATTTTTCACTAATGCTGCTATCCTTTTATAATCCATAATTTTTGGGCCAGGTAGTCTAATTACTTGGCGACATAATAACAGTATGAGTGCATGGTTTGGGAAAATAGATGCAGAAGGACAAATGGATGAAAGGATGGCCGCATCTGGCAACTTTATTGTTTGCTTTTTTTCAATGCAAAGGAGGAGCGTATAATTATTAAAAAGGGTATTTTTGGAGATGGACAGGCAGGCTGTAGGGGAGGAGGTAGGCCTATATTTTGAACTTAAAAACTCAAATGGGTTTTTGGGTTCAAAATGTGTATTTTTCCCTTATGCTGCTATCCTTTTAAAATCCATAATTTTGGGGCCAGGTTGTTCGATAACTTGGCAAAGTGAAAACAGTATGAGTGTATGATGGTTTGGGAACATAGGTGTAGAAGCACAAATCGATGAAAGGATAGCAGCATATGGCAACTTAACTATTTGCTTTTCCAAAGCAAATGAAGAGTGCATAATTATTAAAACAGGGTATTTTTGGAGATGGACAGGCAGGCTGATGGGGAGGAGGTAGGCCTGGATTTTGAACTTAAAAACTCAAATGGGTTTTTGGGTTCAAAATGTGTATTTTTCCCTTATGCTGCTATCCTTTTATAATCCATAATTTTGGGGCCAGGTTGTCCGATAACTTAGCAAAGTGAAAACAGTATGAGTGTATGATGGTTACCCCTGCTATCGGTGCTGCTGCCCCTTCTCTCCCCCTGGCTATCAGTGCCGCTGCCCCATTGCCGGCGCCGATAGCCAGGGGTAGAGAAACGGCGCCGGCAATGGGGCAGCGTCGTCGACAGACAGGGGGAAAGAAGAGGCAGCGGCACCCATTGCTGGCGCCGCTGCCCCGTGTCCCCCCACGGGAGGCCTGAAGCAGCACGGACCCGACCCCGGCAACAGGGTAATTATACAACTAGGGATGGGGGAGGCAACGGGGCAGCGGCACCGGCAATGGGTGCCGCTGCCCCTTATCCCCCCCTGGCTATCGGTGCCGTTGCCCCATTGCCGGCGCCTCTTCTCTCCCTTTGTATTTTGAACTTAAAAACTCAAATGGGTTTTTGGCTTCAAAATGTGTATTTTTCACTAATGCTGCTATCCTTTTATAATCCATAATTTTTGGGCCAGGTAGTCTAATTACTTGGCGACATAATAACAGTATGAGTGCATGGTTTGGGAAAATAGATGCAGAAGGACAAATGGATGAAAGGATGGCCGCATCTGGCAACTTTACTGTTTGCTTTTTTTCAATGCAAAGGAGGAGCGTATAATTATTAAAAAGGGTATTTTTGGAGATGGACAGGCAGGCTGTAGGGGAGGAGGTAGGCCTGTATTTTGAACTTAAAAACTCAAATGGGTTTTTGGGTTCAAAATGTGTATTTTTCCCTTATGCTGCTATCCTTTTATAATCCATAATTTTTGGGCCAAGTAGTCTAATTACTTGGCGACATAATAACAGTATGAGTGCATGGTTTGGGAAAATAGATGCAGAAGGACAAATGGATGAAAGGAAGGTTGCATCTGGCAACTTTACTGTTTGCTTTTTTTCAATGCAAAGGAGGAGCGTATAATTATTAAAAAGGGTATTTTTGGAGATGGACAGGCAGGCTGTAGGGGAGGAGGTAGGCCTGTATTTTGAACTTAAAAACTCAAATGGGTTTTTGGGTTCAAAATGTGTATTTTTCCCTTATGCTGCTATCCTTTTATAATCCATAATTTTTGGGCCAGGTAGTCTAATTACTTGGCGACATAATAACAGTATGAGTGCATGGTTTGGGAAAATAGATGCAGAAGGACAAATGGATGAAAGGATGGCCGCATCTGGCAACTTTACTGTTTGCTTTTTTTCAATGCAAAGGAGGAGCGTATAATTATTAAAAAGGGTATTTTTGGAGATTGACAGGCAGGCTGTAGGGGAGGAGGTAGGCCTGTGTTTTGAACTTAAAAACTCAAATGGGTTTTTGGGTTCAAAATGTGTATTTTTCACTAATGCTGCTATCCTTTTATAATCCATAATTTTTGGGCCAGGTAGTCTAATTACTTGGCGACATAATAACAGTATGAGTGCATGGTTTGGGAAAATAGATGCAGAAGGACAAATGGATGAAAGGATGGCCGCATCTGGCAACTTTACTGTTTGCTTTTTTTCAATGCAAAGGGGGAGCGTATAATTATTAAAAAGGGTATTTTTGGAGATGGACAGGCAGGCTGTAGGGGAGGAGGTAGGCCTGTGTTTTGAACTTAAAAACTCAAATGGGTTTTTGGGTTCAAAATGTGTATTTTTCCCTTATGCTGCTATCCTTTTATAATCCATAATTTTGGGGCCAGGTAGTCTAATTACTTGGCGACATAATAACAGTATGAGTGCATGGTTTGGGAAAATAGATGCAGAAGGACAAATGGATGAAAGGATGGCCGCATCTGGCAACTTTACTGTTTGCTTTTTTTCAATGCAAAGGAGGAGCGTATAATTATTAAAAAGGGTATTTTTGGAGATTGACAGGCAGGCTGAAGGGGAGGAGGTAGGCCTGTATTTTGAACTTAAAAACTCAAATGGGTTTTTGGGTTCAAAATGTGTATTTTTCACTAATGCTGCTATCCTTTTATAATCCATAATTTTTGGGCCAGATTGTTCGATAACTTGGCAAAGTGAAAACAGTATGAGTGTATGATGGTTTGGGAACATAGGTGTAGAAGCACAAATCGATGAAAGGATAGCAGCATATGGCAACTTAACTATTTGCTTTTCCAAAGCAAATGAAGAGTGCATAATTATTAAAACAGGGTATTTTTGGAGATGGACAGGCAGGCTGATGGGGAGGAGGTAGGCCTGGATTTTGAACTTAAAAACTCAAATGGGTTTTTGGGTTCAAAATGTGTATTTTTTCCCTTATGCTGCTATCCTTTTATAATCCATAATTTTGGGGCCAGGTTGTCCGATAACTTGGCAAAGTGAAAACAGTATGAGTGTATGATGGTTTGGGAACATAGGTGTAGAAGCACAAATCGATGAAAGGATAGCAGCATATGGCAACTTAACTGTTTGTTTTCCAAAGCAAACGAAGAGTGTATAATTATTAAAAACTTTATTTTTGGAGATGGACAGGCAGGCTGTAGGGGAGGAGGTAGGCCTGTATTTTGAACTTAAAAACTCAAATGAGTTTTTGGCTTCAAAATGTGTATTTTTCACTAATGCTGCTATCCTTTTATAATCCATAATTTTTGGGCCAGGTAGTCTAATTACTTGGCGACATAATAACAGTATGAGTGCATGGTTTGGGAAAAATAGATGCAGAAGGACAAATGGATGAAAGGATGGCCGCATCTGGCAACTTTACTGTTTGCTTTTTTTCAATGCAAAGGAGGAGCGTATAATTATTAAAAAGGGTATTTTTGGAGATGAACAGGCAGGCTGTAGGGGAGGAGGTAGGCCTGTATTTTGAACTTAAAAACTTAAATGGGTTTTTGGGTTCAAAATGTGTATTTTTCCCTTATGCTGCTATCCTTTTATAATCCATAATTTTGGGGCCAGGTAGTCTAATTACTTGGCGACATAATAACAGTATGAGTGCATGGTTTGGGAAAATAGATGCAGAAGGACAAATGGATGAAAGGATGGCCGCATCTGGCAACTTTACTGTTTGCTTTTTTTCAATGCAAAGGAGGAGCGTATAATTATTAAAAAGGGTATTTTTGGAAATGGACAGGCAGAGGCTGTAGGGGAGGAGGTAGGCCTGTATTTTGAACTTAAAAACTCAAATGGGTTTTTGGGTTCAAAATGTGTATTTTTCACTAATGCTGCTATCCTTTTATAATCCATAATTTTTGGGCCAGGTAGTCTAATTACTTGGCGACATAATAACAGTATGAGTGCATGGTTTGGGAAAATAGATGCAGAAGGACAAATGGATGAAAGGATGGCCGCATCTGGCAACTTTACTGTTTGCTTTTTTTCAATGCAAAGGAGGAGCGTATAATTATTAAAAAGGGTATTTTTGGAGATGGACAGGCAGGCTGTAGGGGAGGAGGTAGGCCTGTATTTTGAACTTAAAAACTCAAATGGGTTTTTGGGTTCAAAATGTGTATTTTTCACTAATGCTGCTATCCTTTTATAATCCATAATTTTTGGGCCAGGTAGTCTAATTACTTGGCGACATAATAACAGTATGAGTGCATGGTTTGGGAAAATAGATGCAGAAGGACAAATGGATGAAAGGATGGCCGCATCTGGCAACTTTATTGTTTGCTTTTTTTCAATGCAAAGGAGGAGCGTATAATTATTAAAAAGGGTATTTTTGGAGATGGACAGGCAGGCTGTAGGGGAGGAGGTAGGCCTGTATTTTGAACTTAAAAACTCAAATGGGTTTTTGGGTTCAAAATGTGTATTTTTTCCCTTATGCTGCTATCCTTTTATAATCCATAATTTTGGGGCAGGTTGTTCGATAACTTGGCAAAGTGAAAACAGTATGAGTGTATGATGGTTTGGGAACATAGGTGTAGAAGCACAAATCGATGAAAGGATAGCAGCATATGGCAACTTAACTGTTTGTTTTCCAAAGCAAACGAAGAGTGTATAATTATTAAAAACTGTATTTTTGGAGATGGACAGGCAGGCTGTAGGGGAGGAGGTAGGCCTGTATTTTGAACTTAAAAACTCAAATGGGTTTTTGGGTTCAAAATGTGTATTTTTCCCTTATGCTGCTATCCTTTTATAATCCATAATTTTGGGGCCAGGTAGTCTAATTACTTGGCGACATAATAACAGTATGAGTGCATGGTTTGGGAAAATAGATGCAGAAGGACAAATGGATGAAAGGATGGCCGCATCTGGCAACTTTACTGTTTGCTTTTTTTCAATGCAAAGGAGGAGCGTATAATTATTAAAAAGGGTATTTTTGGAGATGGACAGGCAGGCTGTAGGGGAGGAGGTAGGCCTGTATTTTGAACTTAAAAACTCAAATGGGTTTTTGGCTTCAAAATGTGTATTTTTCACTAATGCTGCTATCCTTTTATAATCCATAATTTTTGGGCCAGGTAGTCTAATTACTTGGCGACATAATAACAGTATGAGTGCATGGTTTGGGAAAATAGATGCAGAAGGACAAATGGATGAAAGGATGGCCGCATCTGGCAACTTTATTGTTTGCTTTTTTTCAATGCAAAGGAGGAGCGTATAATTATTAAAAAGGGTATTTTTGGAGATGGACAGGCAGGCTGTAGGGGAGGAGGTAGGCCTGTATTTTGAACTTAAAAACTCAAATGGGTTTTTGGCTTCAAAATGTGTATTTTTCACTAATGCTGCTATCCTTTTATAATCCATAATTTTTGGGCCAGGTAGTCTAATTACTTGGCGACATAATAACAGTATGAGTGCATGGTTTGGGAAAATAGATGCAGAAGGACAAATGGATGAAAGGATGGCCGCATCTGGCAACTTTATTGTTTGCTTTTTTTCAATGCAAAGGAGGAGCGTATAATTATTAAAAAGGGTATTTTTGGAGATGGACAGGCAGGCTGTAGGGGAGGAGGTAGGCCTATATTTTGAACTTAAAAACTCAAATGGGTTTTTGGGTTCAAAATGTGTATTTTTCCCTTATGCTGCTATCCTTTTAAAATCCATAATTTTGGGGCCAGGTTGTTCGATAACTTGGCAAAGTGAAAACAGTATGAGTGTATGATGGTTTGGGAACATAGGTGTAGAAGCACAAATCGATGAAAGGATAGCAGCATATGGCAACTTAACTATTTGCTTTTCCAAAGCAAATGAAGAGTGCATAATTATTAAAACAGGGTATTTTTGGAGATGGACAGGCAGGCTGATGGGGAGGAGGTAGGCCTGGATTTTGAACTTAAAAACTCAAATGGGTTTTTGGGTTCAAAATGTGTATTTTTCCCTTATGCTGCTATCCTTTTATAATCCATAATTTTGGGGCCAGGTTGTCCGATAACTTAGCAAAGTGAAAACAGTATGAGTGTATGATGGTTACCCCTGCTATCGGTGCTGCTGCCCCTTCTCTCCCCCTGGCTATCAGTGCCGCTGCCCCATTGCCGGCGCCGATAGCCAGGGGTAGAGAAACGGCGCCGGCAATGGGGCAGCGTCGTCGACAGACAGGGGGAAAGAAGAGGCAGCGGCACCCATTGCTGGCGCCGCTGCCCCGTGTCCCCCCACGGGAGGCCTGAAGCAGCACGGACCCGACCCCGGCAACAGGGTAATTATACAACTAGGGATGGGGGAGGCAACGGGGCAGCGGCACCGGCAATGGGTGCCGCTGCCCCTTATCCCCCCCTGGCTATCGGTGCCGTTGCCCCATTGCCGGCGCCTCTTCTCTCCCTTTGTATTTTGAACTTAAAAACTCAAATGGGTTTTTGGCTTCAAAATGTGTATTTTTCACTAATGCTGCTATCCTTTTATAATCCATAATTTTTGGGCCAGGTAGTCTAATTACTTGGCGACATAATAACAGTATGAGTGCATGGTTTGGGAAAATAGATGCAGAAGGACAAATGGATGAAAGGATGGCCGCATCTGGCAACTTTACTGTTTGCTTTTTTTCAATGCAAAGGAGGAGCGTATAATTATTAAAAAGGGTATTTTTGGAGATGGACAGGCAGGCTGTAGGGGAGGAGGTAGGCCTGTATTTTGAACTTAAAAACTCAAATGGGTTTTTGGGTTCAAAATGTGTATTTTTCCCTTATGCTGCTATCCTTTTATAATCCATAATTTTTGGGCCAAGTAGTCTAATTACTTGGCGACATAATAACAGTATGAGTGCATGGTTTGGGAAAATAGATGCAGAAGGACAAATGGATGAAAGGAAGGTTGCATCTGGCAACTTTACTGTTTGCTTTTTTTCAATGCAAAGGAGGAGCGTATAATTATTAAAAAGGGTATTTTTGGAGATGGACAGGCAGGCTGTAGGGGAGGAGGTAGGCCTGTATTTTGAACTTAAAAACTCAAATGGGTTTTTGGGTTCAAAATGTGTATTTTTCCCTTATGCTGCTATCCTTTTATAATCCATAATTTTTGGGCCAGGTAGTCTAATTACTTGGCGACATAATAACAGTATGAGTGCATGGTTTGGGAAAATAGATGCAGAAGGACAAATGGATGAAAGGATGGCCGCATCTGGCAACTTTACTGTTTGCTTTTTTTCAATGCAAAGGAGGAGCGTATAATTATTAAAAAGGGTATTTTTGGAGATTGACAGGCAGGCTGTAGGGGAGGAGGTAGGCCTGTGTTTTGAACTTAAAAACTCAAATGGGTTTTTGGGTTCAAAATGTGTATTTTTCACTAATGCTGCTATCCTTTTATAATCCATAATTTTTGGGCCAGGTAGTCTAATTACTTGGCGACATAATAACAGTATGAGTGCATGGTTTGGGAAAATAGATGCAGAAGGACAAATGGATGAAAGGATGGCCGCATCTGGCAACTTTACTGTTTGCTTTTTTTCAATGCAAAGGGGGAGCGTATAATTATTAAAAAGGGTATTTTTGGAGATGGACAGGCAGGCTGTAGGGGAGGAGGTAGGCCTGTATTTTGAACTTAAAAACTCAAATGGGTTTTTGGGTTCAAAATGTGTATTTTTCCCTTATGCTGCTATCCTTTTATAATCCATAATTTTGGGGCCAGGTAGTCTAATTACTTGGCGACATAATAACAGTATGAGTGCATGGTTTGGGAAAATAGATGCAGAAGGACAAATGGATGAAAGGATGGCCGCATCTGGCAACTTTACTGTTTGCTTTTTTTCAATGCAAAGGAGGAGCGTATAATTATTAAAAAGGGTATTTTTGGAGATTGACAGGCAGGCTGAAGGGGAGGAGGTAGGCCTGTATTTTGAACTTAAAAACTCAAATGGGTTTTTGGGTTCAAAATGTGTATTTTTCACTAATGCTGCTATCCTTTTATAATCCATAATTTTTGGGCCAGATTGTTCGATAACTTGGCAAAGTGAAAACAGTATGAGTGTATGATGGTTTGGGAACATAGGTGTAGAAGCACAAATCGATGAAAGGATAGCAGCATATGGCAACTTAACTATTTGCTTTTCCAAAGCAAATGAAGAGTGCATAATTATTAAAACAGGGTATTTTTGGAGATGGACAGGCAGGCTGATGGGGAGGAGGTAGGCCTGGATTTTGAACTTAAAAACTCAAATGGGTTTTTGGGTTCAAAATGTGTATTTTTTCCCTTATGCTGCTATCCTTTTATAATCCATAATTTTGGGGCCAGGTTGTCCGATAACTTGGCAAAGTGAAAACAGTATGAGTGTATGATGGTTTGGGAACATAGGTGTAGAAGCACAAATCGATGAAAGGATAGCAGCATATGGCAACTTAACTGTTTGTTTTCCAAAGCAAACGAAGAGTGTATAATTATTAAAAACTTCATTTTTGGAGATGGACAGGCAGGCTGTAGGGGAGGAGGTAGGCCTGTATTTTGAACTTAAAAACTCAAATGGGTTTTTGGCTTCAAAATGTGTATTTTTCACTAATGCTGCTATCCTTTTATAATCCATAATTTTTGGGCCAGGTAGTCTAATTACTTGGCGACATAATAACAGTATGAGTGCATGGTTTGGGAAAATAGATGCAGAAGGACAAATGGATGAAAGGATGGCCGCATCTGGCAACTTTACTGTTTGCTTTTTTTCAAAGCAAAGGAGGAGCGTATAATTATTAAAAAGGGTATTTTTGGAGATGGACAGGCAGGCTGTAGGGGAGGAGGTAGGCCTGTATTTTGAACTTAAAAACTCAAATGGGTTTTTGGGTTCAAAATGTGTATTTTTCACTAATGCTGCTATCCTTTTATAATCCATAATTTTTGGGCCAGGTAGTCTAATTACTTGGCGACATAATAACAGTATGAGTGCATGGTTTGGGAAAATAGATGCAGAAGGACAAATGGATGAAAGGATGGCCGCATCTGGCAACTTTATTGTTTGCTTTTTTTCAATGCAAAGGAGGAGCGTATAATTATTAAAAAGGGTATTTTTGGAGATGGACAGGCAGGCTGTAGGGGAGGAGGTAGGCCTGTATTTTGAACTTAAAAACTCAAATGGGTTTTTGGGTTCAAAATGTGTATTTTTCCCTTATGCTGCTATCCTTTTATAATCCATAATTTTTGGGCCAGGTAGTCTAATTACTTGGCGACATAATAACAGTATGAGTGCATGGTTTGGGAAAATAGATGCAGAAGGACAAATGGATGAAAGGATGGCCGCATCTGGCAACTTTACTGTTTGCTTTTTTTCAATGCAAAGGAGGAGCGTATAATTATTAAAAAGGGTATTTTTGGAGATGGACAGGCAGGCTGTAGGGGTGGAGGTAGGCCTGTATTTTGAACTTAAAAACTCAAATGGGTTTTTGGGTTCAAAATGTGTATTTTTCCCTTATGCTGCTATCCTTTTATAATCCATAATTTTGGGGCCAGGTTGTCCGATAACTTGGCAAAGTGAAAACAGTATGAGTGTATGATGGTTTGGGAACATAGGTGTAGAAGCACAAATCGATGAAAGGATAGCAGCATATGGCAACTTAACTATTTGCTTTTCCAAAGCAAATGAAGAGTGCATAATTATTAAAACAGGGTATTTTTGGAGATGGACAGGCAGGCTGATGGGGAGGAGGTAGGCCTGGATTTTGAACTTAAAAACTCAAATGGGTTTTTGGGTTCAAAATGTGTATTTTTTCCCTTATGCTGCTATCCTTTTATAATCCATAATTTTGGGGCCAGGTTGTCCGATAACTTGGCAAAGTGAAAACAGTATGAGTGTATGATGGTTTGGGAACATAGGTGTAGAAGAACAAATCGATGAAAGGATAGCAGCATATGGCAACTTAACTGTTTGTTTTCCAAAGCAAACGAAGAGTGTATAATTATTAAAAACTTTATTTTTGGAGATGGACAGGCAGGCTGTAGGGGAGGAGGTAGGCCTGTATTTTGAACTTAAAAACTCAAATGAGTTTTTGGCTTCAAAATGTGTATTTTTCACTAATGCTGCTATCCTTTTATAATCCATAATTTTTGGGCCAGGTAGTCTAATTACTTGGCGACATAATAACAGTATGAGTGCATGGTTTGGGAAAATAGATGCAGAAGGACAAATGGATGAAAGGATGGCCGCATCTGGCAACTTTACTGTTTGCTTTTTTTCAATGCAAAGGAGGAGCGTATAATTATTAAAAAGGGTATTTTTGGAGATGGACAGGCAGGCTGTAGGGGAGGAGGTAGGCCTGTATTTTGAACTTAAAAACTCAAATGGGTTTTTGGGTTCAAAATGTGTATTTTTCACTAATGCTGCTATCCTTTTATAATCCATAATTTTTGGGCCAGGTAGTCTAATTACTTGGCGACATAATAACAGTATGAGTGCATGGTTTGGGAAAATAGATGCAGAAGGACAAATGGATGAAAGGATGGCCGCATCTGGCAACTTTATTGTTTGCTTTTTTTCAATGCAAAGGAGGAGCGTATAATTATTAAAAAGGGTATTTTTGGAGATGGACAGGCAGGCTGTAGGGGAGGAGGTAGGCCTGTATTTTGAACTTAAAAACTCAAATGGGTTTTTGGGTTCAAAATGTGTATTTTTAACTAATGCTGCTATCCTTTTATAATCCATAATTTTTGGGCCAGGTAGTCTAATTACTTGGCGACATAATAACAGTATGAGTGCATGGTTTGGGAAAATAGATGCAGAAGGACAAATGGATGAAAGGATGGCCGCATCTGGCAACTTTACTGTTTGCTTTTTTTCAATGCTGAGGAGGAGCTTATAATTATTAAAAAGGGTATTTTTGGAGATGGACAGGCAGGCTGTAGGGGAGGAGGTAGGCCTGTATTTTGAACTTAATAACTCAAATGGGTTTTTGGGTTCAAAATGTGTATTTTTCCCTTATGCTGCTATCCTTTTATAATCCATAATTTTGGGGCCAGGTTGTTCGATAACTTGGCAAAGTGAAAACAGTATGAGTGTATGATGGTTTGGGAACATAGGTGTAGAAGCACAAATCGATGAAAGGATAGCAGCATATGGCAACTTAACTGTTTGCTTTTCCAAAGCAAATGAAGAGTGCATAATTATTAAAACAGGGTATTTTTGGAGATGGACAGGCAGGCTGATGGGGAGGAGGTAGGCCTGGATTTTGAACTTAAAAACTCAAATGGGTTTTTGGGTTCAAAATGTGTATTTTTCCCTTATGCTGCTATCCTTTTATAATCCATAATTTTGGGGCCAGGTTGTCCGATAACTTAGCAAAGTGAAAACAGTATGAGTGTATGATGGTTACCCCTGCTATCGGCGCTGCTGCCCCTTCTCTCCCCCTGGCTATCAGTGCCGCTGCCCCATTGCCGGCGCCGATAGCCAGGGGTAGAGAAACGGCGCCGGCAATGGGGCAGCGTCGTCGACAGACAGGGGGAAAGAAGAGGCAGCGGCACCCATTGCTGGCGCCGCTGCCCCGTGTCCCCCCACCGGAGGCCTGAAGCAGCACGGACCCGACCCCGGCAACATTGTAATTATACAACTAGGGATGGGGGAGGCAACGGGGCAGCGGCATCGGCAATGGGTGCCCCTGCCCCTTATCCCCCCCTGGCTATCGGTGCCGTTGCCCCATTGCCGGCGCCGCTTCTCTCCCCCTGGCTATCGGCACTGGCAATGGGACAGCGGCACCGATAGCCAGGGGGAGAGAAGGGGCAGCGGCGCCGATAGCAGGGGGAGAGAAGCGGCGGTATCAGGGCTCTAGACCCCAGAAAAGGCAGGGGGAGAGAAGCAGGCAGCGATGGCCTCTCTCCCCTGCCTTTCCTGGGGGCTCTGTGGGGTGAGAAGCAGTGTATCGGGGTATACACATGCACACACACGCACCCTCATTTTATGAAGGATATTTGGGTAAAAAACTTTTTTTAACTAAATATCATTGGTAAAATGAGGGTGCGTGTTATAGGCCAGTGCGTGGTACACCCCGATAAATACAGTAATTTTCCCTTATGCTGCTACCCTTTTATAATCCATAATTTTTGGGCCAGGTAGTCTAATAACTTGGCGACATGATAACAGTATGAGTGCATGGTTTCGGAAAATAGGTGCAGAAGGACAAATGGATGAAAGGATGGCTGCATATGGCAACTTTACTGTTTGCTTTTTTTCAATGCAAAGGAGGAGCGTAAAATTATTAAAAAGGGTATATTTGGAGATGGACAGGCAGGCTAAAGGTGAGGACGTAGGCCTGTATTTTGAATGGGTTTTTGGTTCAAAATGTGTATTTTTCCCTTATGCTGCTATCCTTTTAAAATCCATAATTTTGGGGCTAGGTACTCCGATAACTTGTTAAAGTGAGAACAGTATGAGTGTATGATGGTTTTGGAACATAGGTGTTGAAGCACAATTCGATGAAAGGATGGCCGCATATGGCAACTTTACTGTTTGCTTTTTTTCAATGCAAAGGAGGAGCGTTTAATTATTAAAAAGGGTATTTTTGGAGATGGACAGGCAGGCTGTAGGGGAGGAGGTAGGCCTGTATTTTAAACTTAAAAACTCAAATGAGTTTTTGGGTTCAAAATGTGTATTTTTCCCTTATGCTGCTATCCTTTTATAATCCATCATTTTGGGGCCAGGTAGTCTAATTACTTGGCGACATAATAACAGTATGAGTGCATGGTTTGGGAAAATAGATGCAGAAGGACAAATGGATGAAAGGATGGCCGCATCTGGCAACTTTACTGTTTGCTTTTTTTCAATGCAAAGGAGGAGCGTTTAATTATTAAAAAGGGTATTTTTGGAGATGGACAGGCAGGCTGATGAGGAGGAGGTAGGCCTGTATTTTGAACTTAAAAACTCAAATGGGTTTTTGGGTTCAAAATGTGTATTTTTCCCTTATGCTGCTATCCTTTTATAATACATAATTTTGGGGCCAGGTTGTCCGATAACTTGGCAAAGTGAAAACAGTATGAGTGTATGATGGTTTGGGACCATGGGTGTAGAAGCACAAATCGATGAAAGGATAGCAGTATATGGCAACTTAACTGTTTGTTTTTCCAAAGCAAACGAAGAGTGTATAATTATTAAAAAAAGGTATTTTTGGAGATGGACAGGCAGGCTGAAGGGGAGGAGGTAGGCCTGTATTTTGAACTTAAAATCTCAAATGGGTTTTTGGGTTCAAAATGTGTATTTTTCCCTTATGCTGCTATCCTTTTATAATCCATAATTTTGGGGCCAGGTTGTCCGATAATTTGGCAAAGTGAAAACAGTATGAGTGTATGATGGTTACCCCTGCTATCGGCGCTGCTGCCCCTTCTCTCCCCCTGGCTATCAGAGCCGCTGCCCCATTGCCGGCGCCGATAGCCAGGGGGAGAGAAACGGCGACGGCAATGGGGCAGCGGCGTCGACAGACAGGGGGAAAGAAGGGGCAGCGGCACCCATTGCCGGTGCCGCTGCCCCGTTGCCTCCCCCATCCCCGGCTGTATAATTACCTGTTGCTGGGGTCGGGTCAGCGCTGCTTCAGGCCTCCGGTGTGCATTCCCTGTGTCGTTGCTATACTTTGCATGGCGCGGCGCAATGACGAGAGACGTCACTCGTCATTGCGTCTCGCAACGCATAGCAATGATGCAGGGGATGCACACCGGAGGCCTGAAGCAGCACGGACCCGAACCCGGCAACAGGATGAAAGGTTGGCTGCATATGGCAACTTTACTGTTTGCTTTTTTTCAATGCAAAGGAGGAGCGTATAATTATTAAAAAGGGTATTTTTGGAGATGGACAGGCAGGCTGTAGGGGAGGAGGTAGGCCTGTATTTTGAACTTAAAAACTCAAATGGGTTTTTGGGTTCAAAATGTGTCTTTTTCCCTTATGCTGCTATCCTTTTATAATCCATAATTTTGGGGCCAGGTTGTCCGATAACTTGGCAAAGTGAAAACAAAATGAGTGTATGATGGTTTGGGAACATAGGTGTAGAAGCACAAATCGATGAAAGGATAGCAGCATATGGCAACTTAACTGTTTGTTTGTTTTTCCAAAGCAAATGAAGAGTGCATAATTATTAAAAAAAGGGTATTTTTGGAGATGGACAGGCAGGCTGATGGGGAGGAGGTAGGCCTGTATTTTGAACTTAAAAACTCAAATGGGTTTTTGGGTTCAAAATGTGTATTTTTCCCTTATGCTGCTATCCTTTTATAATCCATAATTTTGGGGCCAGGTTGTCCGATAACTTGGCAAAGTGAAAACAGTATGATTGTATGATGGTTACCCCTGCTATTGGCGCTGCTGTCCCTTCTCTCCCCCTGGCTATCAGAGACGCTGCCCCATTGCCGGCGCCGATAGCCAGGGAGAGAGAAACGGCGCCGGCAATGGGGCAGCGGCGTCGACTGACAGGGGGAAAGAAGTGTCAGCGGCACCCATTGCCGGTGCCGCTGCCCCGTTGCCTCCACCATCCCCGGTTGTATAATTACCTGTTGCTAGGGTCGGGTCAGCACTGCATCAGGCCTCCGGTGTGCATTCCCTGCGTCGTTGCTATGCTTTGCATGGCGCGGCGCAATGACGAGAGTAGTCACTCGTCATTGCGTCTCGCAACGCATAGCAATGATGCAGGGGACGCACACCGGAGGCCTGAAGCAGCGCGTACCCGACCCCGGCAACAGGTAATTATACAACTAGGGATGGGGTAGGCAACGGGGCAGCGGCGCCGGCAATGGGTGCCGCTGCCCCTTATCTCCTCCTGGCTATCGATGCCGCTGCCCCATTGCCGGCGCCGCTTCTCTCCCCCTGGCAATCGGTGCTGGCAATGGGACAGCAGCACCGATAGCCAGGGGGAGAGAAGGGGCAGCGGCGCCGATAGCAGGGGGAGAGAAGCGGCGGTAGCAGGGCCCTAGACCCCAGGAAAGGCAGGGGGAGAGAAGAAGGCAGCGACGGCCTCTCTTCCCCTGCCTTTCCTGGGGGCTCTGTGGGGTGAGAAGCAGTGTATCGGGGTATACACATGCACACACACGCATCCTCATTTTATGAAGGATATTTGGGTAAAAAAATATTTTTACCCACATATCCTTTGTAAAATGAGGGTGCGTGTTATAGGCCGGTGCGTGGTACACCCCGATAAATACGGAAATTTTCCTTTATGCTGCTACCCTTTTATAATCCATAATTTTTGGGCCAGGTAGTCTAATAACTTGGCGACATGATAACAGTATGAGTGCATGGTTTTGGAAAATAGGTGCAGAAGGACAAATGGATGAAAGGATGGCTGCATATGGCAACTTTACTGTTTGCAATTTTTTAATGCAAAGGAGGAGCGTAAAATTATTAAAAAGGGTATAGGCAGGCTGAAGGTGAGGACGTAGGCCTGTATTTTGAAATGTTTTTTGGGTTCAAAATGTGTATTTTTCCCTTATGCTGCTATCCTTTTAAAATCCATAATTTTGGGGCTAGGTACTCCGATAACTTGTTAAAGTGAGAACAGTATGAGTGTATGATGGTTTTGGAACATAGGTGTTGAAGCACAATTCGATGAAAGGATGGCCGCATATGGCAAGTTTACTGTTTGATTTTTTCAATGCAGTGGAGGAGCTTATAATTATTAAAAAGGGTATTTTTGGAGATGGACAGGCAGGCTGTAGGGGAGGAGGTAGGCCTGTATTTTGAACTTAAAAACTCAAATGGGTTTTTGGGTTCAAAATGTGTATTTTTCCCTCATGCTGCTATACTTTTATAATCCATAATTTTAGGGCCAGGTTGTCCGATAACTTGGCAAAGTGAAAACAGTATGAGTGTATGATGGTTTGGGACCATGGGTGTAGAAGCACAAATCGATGAAAGGATAGCGGCATATGGCAACTTAACTGTTTGTTTTTCCAAAGCAAACAAAGAGTGTATAATTATTAAAAAAGGTATTTTTGGAGATGGACAGGCAGGCTGAAGGGGAGGAGGTAGGCCTGTATTTTGAACTTAAAAACTCAAATGGGTTTTTGGGTTCAAAATGTGTATTTTTCACTACTGCTGCTATCCTTTTATAATCCATAATTTTTGGGCCAGGTAGTCTAATTACTTGGCGACATAATAACAGTATGAGTGCATGGTTTGGGAAAATAGATGCAGAAGGACAAATGGATGAAAGGATGGCCGCATCTGGCATCTTTTTTTGCTTTTTTCAATGCAAAGGAGGAGCGTTTAATTATTAAAAAGGGTATTTTTGGAGATGGACAGGCACGCTGTAGGGGAGGAGGTAGGCCTGTATTTTGAACTTAAAAACTCAAATGGGTTTTTGGGTTCAAAATGTGTATTTTTCCCTTATGCTGCTATCCTTTTATAATCCATAATTTTGGGGCCAGGTAGTCCGATAACTTGGCAAAGTGAAAACAGTATGAGTGTATGATGGTTTGGGAACATAGGTGTAGAAGCACAAATCGATGAAAGGATAGCAGCATATGGCAACTTAACTGTCTGTTTTTCCAAAGCAAATAAAGAGTGCATAATTATTAAAACAGGGTATTTTTGGAGATGGACAGGCAGGCTGATGGGGAGGAGGTAGGCCTGTATTTTGAACTTAAAAACTCAAATGGGTTTTTGGGTTAAAAATGTGTATTTTTCACTAATGCTGCTATCCTTTTATAATCCATAATTTTTGGGCCAGGTAGTCTAATTACTTGGCGACATAATTACAGTATGAGTGCATGGTTTGGGAAAATAGATGCAGAAGGACAAATGGATGAAAGGATGGCCGCATCTGGCATCTTTTTTTGCTTTTTTCAATGCAAAGGAGGAGCGTTTAATTATTAAAAAGGGTATTTTTGGAGATGGACAGGCAGGCTGATGGGGAGGAGGTAGGCCTGTATTTTGAACTTAAAATCTCAAATGGGATTTTGGGTTCAAAATGTGTATTTTTCCCTTATGCTGCTATCCTTTTATAATCCATAATTTTGGGGCCAGGTTGTCCGATAACTTGGCAAAGTGAAAACAGTATGAGTTTTTGATGGTTACCCCTGCTATCGGCGCTGCTGCCCCTTCTCTCCCCCTGGCTATCAGAGCCGCTGCCCCATTGCCGGCGCCGATA
Organism: Hyla sarda; assembly: GCF_029499605.1. Lineage (NCBI taxonomy): Eukaryota > Metazoa > Chordata > Amphibia > Anura > Hylidae > Hyla > Hyla sarda. Next base: position 37,668 of record NW_026608307.1, read on the forward strand.
GCCAGGGGGAGAGAAACGGCGACCGCAATGGATGCAGCGGCGTCGACAGACAGGGGGAAAGAAGGGGCAGCGGCACCCATTGCCGGTGCCGCTGCCCCGTTGCCTTTCCCATCCCCGGTTGTATAATTACCTGTTGCTGGGGTCGGGTCAGCGCTGCTTCAGGCCTCCGGTGTGCATTCCGTTGTTGCTATGCTTTGCATGGCGCGGCACAATGACGAGAGACGTCACTCGTCATTGCGTCTCGCAACGCATAGCAATGATGCAGGGGACGCACACCGGAGGCCTGAAGCAGCACGGACCCGACCCGGCAACACGTAATTATACAACTAGGGATGGGGGAGGCAACGGGGCAGCGGCGCCGGTAATGGGTGCCGCTACCCCTTATCTCCCCCTGGCTATCGGTGCCGCTGCCCCATTGCCACCAATAGCCAGGGGGAGAGAAGGGGCAGCGGCGCCGATAGCAGTTGGAGAGAAAGCAGGGCTCTAGACCACAGGAAAGGCAGGGGGCGAGAAGCAGGCAGCGACGGCATCTCTCCCCTGCCTTTCCTGGGGGCTCTGTGGGGTGAAACAAACCCCATCTTTATGTTATTAACTTACTACTTGGGTGACACACTGTAACAAACCTCCTCCTCATTTTTTTCTCCTAACTACTGGGGTGAAACACTGTAACAAACCCCATCCTCATATTATTAACTTACTACTGGGTGACAAACTGTAAAAAAAAAAAAACATTGTCAAGTAATCACCTTACGACTGAGGTGAAACACTGTAACAAACCCCATTCTTATATTATTAACTTACTACTGGGGTGATACACTGTAACAAACCCCCTCCTCATGTAATCTCCTTACTACTGGAGTGACACACTGTAACAAACCTTCCCCTCATGTAATCTCCTTTCTACTGGGGTGACACACTGTAACAAACCTTCTCATCATGTTATCTAATTACTACTGGGGTGACACACTGTAACAAAACTTCACCTCATGTAATCTCGTTTCTACTGGGGTGACCCACTGTAACAAACCCCATCTTCATATTATTACCTTACTACTGGGGTGACACATAGTAACAAGCCTACTCACCATGTAATCTCCTTACTACTTGGGTGACACACTGTAACAAACCTCCTCCTCATTTTTTCTCCTATCTACTGGGGTGACACACTGTAACAAACCCCATCCTCATATTATTAACTTACTACTGGGTGACAAACTGTAAAAAAAAAACTCATCATGTCATCTCCTTACGACTGGGGTGACACACTGTAACAAACCCCATTCTTATATTATTAACTTACTACTGGGGTGACACACTGTAACAAACCTACTGCCCATGTAATCTTATTAGTACTAGGGTGACACACTGTAACAAACCTCCTCGACATGTAATCTTATTACTACTGAGGTGACACACTGTAACAAACCTCCTCCACATGTTCTTAACTTACTACTGGGGTGACACACTGTAACAAACCTTCTCATGTAATCTCCTTTCTACTGGGGTGATACACTGTAAAAAACCTCCTCCACATGTAATCTTATTACTACTGGGGTGACACACTGTAACAAACCTTCTCCACATGTAATCTTATTACTTCTGGGGTGACACACTGTAACAAACCTCCTCCACATGTTATTAACTTACTACTGGGGTGACACACTGTAACAAACCTTCTCCTCATGTAATCTCCTTTCTACTGGGGTGATACATTGTAACAAACCTCCTCCACATGTAATCTTATTAATACTGGGGTGACACACTGTAACAAACCTCCTCCACATGTAATCTCCTTTCTACTGGGGTGACACACTGTAACAAAACTTCTCCTCATGTAATCTCCTTTCTACTGGGGTGACACACTGTAACAAACCTCATCATGTTATTAACTTATTACTGGGGTGACACACTGTAACAAACCTACTCCCCATGTAATCTCCTAAATACTGGAGTGACACACTGTAACAAACCCCATCCTCATATTATTAACTTACTACTGGGTGACATACTGTAAAAAAAAAAAACTCCTCATGTCATCTCCTTACGACTGGGGTGACACACTGTAACAAACCCCATTCTTATATTATTAACTTACTACTGGGGTGACACACTGTAACAAACCCCCTCCTCATGTAATCTCCTTACTACTGTGGTGACACACTGCAACAAACTTTCCCCTCATGTAATCTCCTTTCTACTGGGGTGACACACTGTAACAAACCTCCTCATGTTATTAACTTATCACTGGGGTGACACACTGTAACAAACCTTCTCATCATGTAATCTCCTTACTACTGGGGTGACACACTGTAACAAACCTTCTCATCATGTAATCTCCTTACTACTGGGATGACACACCATTACAAACCCCATTCTCATGTAATCTCCTTACTACTGGGATGACACATTGTAACAAACCTTCTCATCATATAATCTCCTTTCTACTGGGGTGACACATTGTAACAAACCTCCTCATGTTATTAACTTATTACTGGGGTGACACACTGTAACAAACCTCCTCATCATGTAATCTCCTTTCTACTGGGGTGACACACTGTAACAAATCTCCTCATGTTATTAACTTATTACTGGGGTGACTCACAGTAACAAACCTTCTCATTATGTAATCACCTTACTACTGGGGTGACACACTGTAACAAACCCCCTACTCATGTAATCTCCTTACTATTGGGGTGACACACTGTAACAAAACTTCTCATGTTATTAACTTATTACTGGGGTGACTCACTGTAACAAACCTTCTCATCATGTAATCAGCTTACTACTGGGGTAACACACTGTAACAAACCTCCTCCTCCTCATGTAAACTCCTACTACTGGGGTGACACACTGTAACAAACCTTCTCCCCGTGTAATCTCCTTACTACTAGGGTGACACACTGTAACAAACCTCCTCCTTATGTAATCTATTACTACTGGGTTGACACTCTGTAAAAAATCTCTTCATGATTTTTCTCCTAATTACTGGGGTGACACACACACTGTAACAAACCTCCTCCTCACGGATCTTCCTTACAACTGGGGTGACACAATGTAACAAATCTCATCATGTAATACCCGAAATAAAAAAATGTCAAATTCCTGGTTATAGGCCAGGGGAGGTGTGGGTCCATGTGCCCAGGAAGGTCAACCTTACCTGGGCAAGTCCTCCTGAAGGGTCCCCTGACTGACTTCCATGCCTAACAATAATTGAAAAACTGAGAACCAGTATGAGATCGGATTTGAAAGCTGAATCCAGCTCACAGTTCCACGAGCTGGGCATGTCCGAGTGGTATGTCCGAGTGCGTTCATAAAACTGTATCGCAGCATCACGAGTTGGTACCTTTGAACGGCCACCTGCCTCAGAATAGCAGGAGAGCAAGCCGTCCGGCTGCTTTCTCAGGGTACGCCAGGGCCGAGCGCGGGCTCCCCTGGGGTCGAACCCCTGGTTTCTCCCTTGATATTTTCCAAGGGGATTGGGATGGTTCACGTACCCGAACCGGGGCAGGGCTGTCCCCGGGTGAAACCTCTGGAAGGGTCCCCTGAAAGGCTTCCATGCCTGTTGACTTTTGACATGCAGAGAACCAGAGACGCTATAAGGGGTGGGAGGCGCGGGTCCCTGTACACAGGCAGGGCGTGCCGTCCTTGGGCACAGGATCGGTGACGCGGACCCCCTGGCGACGGGGAGCAGAAGCGTCGGGCGAGTCGGCAAACATTGGTGGGCGGTCCACCAAGGCACCCCGGCCCTCCGGAGGCGAAATAAAAAATTCCAGGTTGTCGGCCAGGGGCAGATGCGAGTCCAAATACACAGGAGGGTCAACAGAACAAGGGCAAGGCCTCTGGAAGGGTCTTCCATGCCTGTAGATTTTTGACACACAGAGAACCAGAGAAGGTTATAAGGGGGGGTAGGCGCCGGTCCCTGTACCCAGGCAGGGCGCGCCGTCCTTGGGCACAGGATCGGTGACGCAGAAGCATCAGGCGAGTAAGAATACATAGGCGGGCGGCCCGCCAAGGAGGCTCGTCCCCAGGGGAGCCCGTACTCGGCCACTCTCTCAGGGTACGCCAGGGACAAGCGCGGGCTCCCCTGGGGACGAACCTTCCGGTTTCTCCCTTTGTATTTTCCAGGGGGATTGGGCTGGTTCATGTACCCAGCCCAGGGCTGGGTGGTCCCCGGGCGAAACCTCCGGAACGGTCCCCTGACAGGCTTCCATGCCTGAAGACCTTTGACACGCAGAGAACCAGAGAGGCTATAAGTGAGGGAGGCGCGGGTCCCTGTACCCAGACAGGGCGTGCCGTCCATGGGCACAGGATCAGTAATGCGGACCCCCCAGCGTCAGGGAGCAGAAGCGTCGGACGAGTCGGCAAACATCGGCGGGCGGTCTGCCGAGGAGGTTCATCCCCAGGGGAGCCCGTACTCAGACGCTCTCTCAGGTTACGCCACGGCCGAGCCCGGGTTCTCCTGGGGACGAACCTTCAGGTTTCTCCCTTGGTATTTTACAGGGGGATTGGGCTGGTTCATGTACCCCACCCAGGGCAGGGAGGTCCCCGAGCGAAGCCTTTGAAACAGTCCCCTGACAGGCTTCCATGCCTGTAGACCTTTGACACGTAGAGAACCAGAAATGGCTATAAGGGCGGGAGGCGCAGGTCCCTGTACCCAGACAGGGCGCGCCATCCTTGGGCACAGGATTGGTGATGCAGACCCCCCAGCGTCGGGGAGCAGAACCGTCTGGCGAGTCGGCAAACATCGGCGGGCGGTCCGCCGAGGAGGTTCATCCCCACGGGAGCCCGTACTCAGCCGTTCTCTCAGGGTATGCAAGGGCCGAACGCGGGCTCCCCTGGGACGAACCTTCCGGTTTCTCCCTTGGTATTTTCCAGGGGGATTGAACTGGTTCATGTACCCAGCCCAGGGCTGGGTGGTCCCCGGCGAAACCTCCGGAACAGTCCTCTGACAGGCTTCCATGCCTGAAGACCTTTGACACGCAGAGAACCAGAGAGGCTATAAGGGAGGGATGTGCGGGTCCCTGTACCCAAACAGGGCGTGCCGTCCATGGGCACAGGATCAGTGATGCGGACCCTCCAGCGTCAGGGAGCAGAAGCGTCGGGCGAGTCGGCAAACATCGGTGGGCGGTCCCTCGAGGAGGTTCATCCTTAGGGGAGCCCGTACTCAGCCGCTCTCTCAGGTTACGCCAGGGCCGAGCGCGGGGTCCCCTGGGGACGAACCTTGGTATTTTACAGGGGGAAAGGGCTGGTTCATGTACCCCACCAAGGGCAGGGCGGTCCCCGAGCGAAGCCTTTGAAACAGTCCCCTGACAGGCTTCCATGCCTGTAGACCTTTGACACGTAGAGAACCAGAAATGGCTATAAGGGCAGGAGGCGCAGGTCCCTGTACCCAGACAGGGCGCGCCATCCTTGGGCACAGGATCGGTGATACGGACCCCCCAGTGTCGGGAAGCAGAACCGTCGGGCGAGTCGGCAAACATCGGCGGGCGGTCCGCCGAGGAGGTTCATCCCCATGGGAGCCCGTACTCAGCCGTTCTCTCAGGGTACGCAAGGGCCGAGCGCGGGCTCCCCTGGGGACGATTCTTCAGGTTTCTCCCTTGGTATTTTACAAGGGGAATGGGCTGGTTCATGTACCCCACCCGGGGCTGGGCGGTCCCTGAGCAAAGCCTTTGTAACAGTCTCCTGACACGCTTCCATGCCTGTAGACCTTTGACACGCAGAGAACCAGAGAGGCTATAAGGCAGGGAGGCGCGGGTCCCTGTAGCCAGGCAGGGCATGCCGTTCTTGGGCACAGGATCGGTGATGCGGACCCCCAGGCGACGGGGAGCAGAAGCGTCGGGCGAGTCGGCAAACATTGGCGGGCGGTCCACCAAGGCACTCAGGCCCTCCGGAGGTGAAATTAAAAATTCCAGGTTGTCGGCCAGGGGCAGATGCGAGTCCAAATGCACAGGAGGGTCAACAGAACACGGGCAAGGCCTCTGTAAGGGTCTTCCATGCCTGTAGACTTTGACACACAGAGAACTAGAGAAGGCTATAAGGGCGGGAGGCTCCGGTCCCTGTACCCAGGTAGGGCGCGCCATCCTTGGGCACAGGATCGGTGACGCGGACCCCAGGGTTGCGGGGAGCAGAAGCATCAGGCTAGTAAGAATACATAGGCGGGCGGTCCGCCAAGGAGGTTCGTCCCCAGGGGAGCCCGTACTCGGCCACTCTCTCAGGGTACGCCAGGGACAAGCGCGGGCTCCCCTGGGGACGAACCTTCAGGTTTCTCCCTTGGTATTTTACAGGGGGAAAGGGCTGGTTCATGTACCCCACCCAGGGCAGGGCGGTCCCCGAGCGAAGCCTTTGAAACAGTCCCCTGACAGGCTTCCATGCCTGTAGACCTTTGACACGTAGAGAAGCAGAAATGGCTATAAGGGTGGGAGGCGCAGGTCCCTGTACCCAGACAGGGCGTGCCATCCTTGGGCACAGGATCGGTGATGCAGACCCCCCAGCGTCGGGGAGCAGAACCGTCGGGCGAGTCGGCAAACATCGGCGGGCGGTCCGCCGAGGAGGTTCATCCCCACGGGAGCCCGTACTCAGCCGTTCTCTCAGGGTATGCAAGGGCCGAGCGCGGGCTCCCCTGGGGACGAACCTTCCGGTTTCTCCCTTGGTATTTTCCAGGGGGATTGGGCTGGTTCATGTACCCAGCCCAGGGCTGGGTGGTCCCCGGGCGAAACCTCCGGAACGGTCCCCTGACAGGCTTCCATGCCTGAAGACCTTTGACACGCAGAGAACCAGAGAGGCTATAAGGGAGGGAGGCGCGGGTCCCTGTACCCAGACAGGGCGTGCCGTCCATGGTCACAGGATCAGTGATGCCGACCCCCCAGCGTCAGGGAGCAGAAGCGTCGGGCGAGTCGGCAAACATCGGCGGGCGGTCCGCAGAGGAGGTTCATCCCCAGGGGAGCCTGTACTCAGCCGCTCAGGTTACGCCAGGGCCGAGCGCAGTGTCCCCTGGGGACGAACCTTCCGGTTTCTACCTTTGTATTTTCCAGGGGGATTGGGCTGGTTCATGTACCCAGCCCAGGGCTGGGTAGTCCCCGGGCGAAACCTCAGGAACGGTCCCTGACAGGCTTCCATGTCTGAAGACCATTGACATGCAGAGAACCAGAGAGGCTATAAGGGAAGGAGGCGCGGGTCTCTGTACCCAGACAGGGCGTGCCGTCCATGGGCAGAGGATCAGTGATGCGGACCCCCCAGCGCCAGGGAGCAAAAGCGTTGGGCGAGTCGGCAAACATCGGCGGGCGGTCCGCTGAGGAGATTCATCCCCAGGGGAGCCAGTACTCAGCCGCTCTCTCAGGTTACGCCAGGGCCGAGCGCGGGGTCCCCTGGGGACAAACCTTCAGGTTTCTCCCTTAGTATTTTACAGGGGGAAAGGGCTGGTTTACAGGGGGAAAGGCCTGTAGACCTTTGACACGTAGAGAACCAGAAATGGCTATAAGGGCGGGAGGCGCAGGTCCCTGCACCCAGACAGGGCGCGCCATCCTTGGGCACAGGATTGGTGATGCAGACCCCCCAGCTTCGGGGAGCAGAACCGTCGGTGGAGTTGGCAAAGATCGGCGGCCGGTCCGCCGAGGAGGTTCATCCCCACGGTAGCCCGTACTCAGCCGTTCTCCCAGGGTATGCCAGGACCAAGCGCGGGCTCCCCTGGGGACGAACCTTCAGGTTTCTCCCTTGGTATTTTACAGGGGGAATGGGCTGGTTCATGTACCCCACCCAGGCTGGGCTGTCCCTGAGCAAAGCCTTTGTAACAGTCCCCTGACAGGCTTCCATGCCTGTAGACCTTTGACAGGCAGAGAATCAGAGAGGCTATAAGGCAGGGAGGCGCGGGTCCCTGTAGCCAGGCAGGGCATGCCGTCCTTGGGCACAGAATCGATGATGTGGACCCCCAGGCGACGGGGAGCAGAAGCGTCAGGCGAGTCGGCAAACATTGGCGGCGGTCCACCAAGGCACCCCGGCCCTCCGGAGGTGAAATTAAAAATTCCAGGTTGTCGGCCAGGGGCAGATGCGAGTCCAAATGCACAGGAGGGTCAACAGAACACAGGCAAATCCTCTGGAAGGGTCTTCCATGCCTGTAGACTTTTGACACGCTGAGAACCAGAGAAGGCTATAAGGGCGGGAGGCGTGGGTCCCTGTACCCAGACAGGGTGCGCTGTCCTTGGGCACAGGATCAGTGACGAAGACCCCCCAGCGTCGGGGAGCAGAAGCGGCGGGCGAGTCGGCAAACATCGCGGGCGGTCCGCCGAGGAGGGTAATCCACAGGGGAGCCCGTACTCAGCCGCTTTCTCAGGGTACGCCAGGACCGAGTGCGGGCTCCCCTGGGGACGAACCTTGAGGTTTCTCCCTTGGTATTTTACAGGGGGAATGGGCTGGTTCATGTGCCCGACCCGGGGCCGGGCGGTCCCCGAGCGAAGCTTTGAAACAGACCCCTGACAGGCTTCCATGCCTGTAGACCTTTGACACGTAGAGAACCAGAGAAGCTATAAAGGGCGGGAGGCACGGTTCCCTGTACCCAGACAGGGCGCGCCGTCTTTGGGCACAGGATAGGTGACGTGGACATCCCTGCAGCGAGGAGCAGAAGCGTCGGGCGAGTCAAAAAACATCGGCGTACGGTCCACTGAGACGCCTAGGCCCTCCAGAGGCAAAATGAAAGATTACAAAGTCCAGGTTGTCGGCCAGGGGGAGATGCGAGTCCCTATGCCCAGGATGGTCAACCGAACATGGCAAGGCCTCTGGAAGGATCTTCTATGCCTGTAGACTTTTGAAACGCAGAGAACAAGGGAGGCTATAACGGTGGGAGGCACGGGTCCCTGTACCCAGACAGGGCGCACTGTCCTTGGGCACAGAATCGGTGATGCGGACCCCCCAGGATCGGGGAGCAGAACCGTCGGGCAAGTCGGCAAACATCGGCAGGCGGTCCGCTGAGGAGGTTCATCCCCACGCACTGGAGCCCGTACTCAGACGTTCTCTCAGGGTACGCCAGGGCCGAGCGCAGGCTCCCAAGGAAATTATTCTTCCGGTTTCTCCCTTGGTATTTTACAGGTGGAATGGGCTGGTTCATGTACCCGACCCGGGGCTGGGCGGTCCCCGAGCGAAGCCTTTGAAACAGTCCCCTGACAGGCTTCATTGCCTGTAGACCTTTGACACGTAGAGAACCAGAGAGGCTATAAGGGCAGGAGGCACGGGTCCCTGTACACAGGCAGGGCGTGCCGTCCTTGGGCACAGGATCGGTGATGCGGACCCCCTGGCGACGGGGAGCAGAAGCGTCGGACGAGTCGGCAAACATTGGCGGGCGGTCCACCAAAGCACCCCGGCCCTCCAGAGGCAAAATTAAAAATTCCAGGTTTTCGGCCAGGGGCAGATGCAAGTCCAAATGCACAGGAGGGTCAACAGAACACGGGCAAGGCATCTGGAAGGGTCTTCCATGCATGTAGACTTTTGACATGCAGAGAACCAGAGAAGGCTATAAGGGCAGGAGGCGCGGGTCCCTGTACCCAGGCAGGGCGCACCGTCCTTGGACACAGGATAGGTGACGCAGACATCCCGGCAGCGGGGAGCAGAAGCGCCGGGGGAGTCAAAAAACATTGGCGTACGGTCCACTGAGGCGCCTCGGCCCTCCAGAGGCAAAATGAAAGATTACAAAGTCCAGGTCTCTGGAAGGATCTTCCAGGCAAAGCCTCTGGAAGGATCTTCTATGCCTGTAGACTTTTGACACGCAGAGAACAAGAGAGGCTATAAGGGCGAGAGGCGTGGGTCCCTGTACCCAGACAGGGCGCGCCGTCCTTGGGCACAGGATCGGTGATTCGGCCCCCCAGCATCAGGGAGGATAACCGTTGGGCGAGTCGCCAAACATCGGCGGGCGGTCCGCCGAGGAGGTTCATCCCCACGGGAGCCCGTACTCAGCCGTTCTCTCAGGGTACGCCAGGGCCGAGCGCTGGCTCCCCTAGGGACGATTCTTCAGGTTTCTCCCTTGGTATTTTACAGGGGGAATGGGCTGGTTCATGTACCCGACCCGGGGCTGGGCGGTCCCCGGGCGAAGCCTCTGAAACAGTCCCCTGACAGGCTTCCATGCCTGTAGACCTTTGACACGTAGAGAACCAGAGAGGCTATAAGGGCGGGAGGTGCGGGTCCCTGTACCCAGGCAGGGCGCGCCGTCCTTGGGCACAGGATCGGTGACGTGGACATCCCGGCAGCAGGGAGCAGAAGCGTCAGGCGAGTCAACAAACATCAGCGTGTGGTCCGCTGAGGCGCCTTGGCCCTCCAGAGGCGAAATGAAAGATTACAAAGTCCAAGTTGTCGGCCAGGGGGAGATGAGAGTCCCTATGCCCAGGATGGTCAACCGAATATGGGCAAGGCCTCTGAAAGGGTCTATCATGCCTGCCTTTAGACTTTTGACATGCAGTGAACAAGAGAGGCTATACGGGAGTGAGGCGTGGGTCCCTGTACAAAGGCAGGGCGCGCCGTCCTTGTGCACAGGATCAGTGACGCGGACCCCCGGTGGCGTGGTGCAAAAGCGTTGGGCGAGTCGGCAAACATCGGGGGTGGGCGGTGGTGCCCTGGCCCTCTGGAGGCCAGTTGTTGGCCAGGGGGAGGTACGGGTCCCTGTGCCCAGGAGGGTCACTGGAGGTAACTCACTGTAACAAACCTCCTAATCTCCTTACTACTGGGGTGACACACTGTAACAAACCTCCTTCTCAAGTAATCTCCTTACTATCGGGGTGACACACTATAACCAACCTCATCCTCATTTTATTAACTTACTACTGCGGTTACACACTGTAACAAAACCCCTCCTCATGTAATCTCCTTACTACGGGGTGACACACTGTAACAAACCTCTCCTCATGTAATCTCCTTACTACTGGGGTGACACAAAGTAACAAACCCCCTCCTCATGTAATCTCCTTACTACTGGGGTGACACACTGTAACAAACCTCCTTATTTAATCTCCTTACTACTGGGGTGACACAAAGTAACAAACCTCCTGCCCATGTAATCTTATTACTACTAGGGTGACACACTGTAACAAACCTCCTAATGTTAATAACTTATTACTATGGTGAAACACTGTAACAAACCTCATCCTCATTTTATTAACTTACTACTGGGGTGACACACTGTAACAAAACCCCTCCTCATGTAATCTCCTTACTACGGGGTGACACACTGTAACAAACCTCTCCTCATGTAATCTCCTTACTACTGGGGTGACACACTGTAACAAACCTCCTTATTTAATCTCCTTACTACTGGGGTGACACAAAGTAACAAACCTCCTGCCCATGTAATCTTATTACTACTAGGGTGACACACTGTAACAAACCTCCTAATGTTAATAACTTATTACTGGGGTGAAACACTGTAACAAACCTCCTCCACATGTTATTAACTTACTACTGGGGTGAAACACTGTAACAAACCTTCTCCTCGTGCAATCTCCTTTCTACTGGGATGACACACTGTAACAAAACCCCCTCCTCATGTAATCTCCTTACTACGGGGTGACACACTGTAACAAACCTCTCCTCATGTAATCTCCTTACTACTGGGGTGACACAAAGTAAAAAACCCCCTCCTCATGTAATCTCCTTACTACTGGGGTGACACACTGTAACAAACCTCCTTATTTAATCTCCTTACTACTGGGGTGACACAAAGTAACAAACCTCCTGCCCATGTAATCTCCTTACTACTTGGGTGACACACTGTAACAAACCTCCTTATTTTTTGCTCCTAACTACTGGGGTGACACACTGTAACAAACCCCATCCTCATATTATTAACTTACTACTGGGTGACAAACTGTAAAAAAAAAAAAAACCTTGTCATGTAATCACCTTACGACTGGGGTGACACACTGTAACAAACCCCATTCTTATATTATTAACTTACTACTGTGGTGACCCACTGTAACAAACCCAATCTTCATGTTATTAACTTACTACTGGGGTGACACACAGTAACAAACCTACTCCCCATGTAATCTCCTTACTACTTGGGTGACACACTGTAACAAACCTCCTCCTCATTTTTTCTCCTAACTACTGGGGTGACACACTGTAACAAACCTCATCCTCATGTAATCTCCCTTACTACTGGGGTGACACACTGTAACAAACGCCCACCTCATGTAATCTCCTTACTACTGGGGTGACACAAAGTAACAAACCTCCTGCCCATGTAATCTTATTACTACTAGGGTGACACACTGTAACAAACCTCCTCCACATGTAATCTTATTACTACTGGGGTGATACACTGTAACAAACCTCCTCCACATGTTATTAACTTACTACTAGGGTGACACACTGTAACAAACCTTTTCCTCATGTATTCTCCTTTCTACTGGGGTGACATACTGTAACAAAACTTCTCCTCATGTAATCTCCTTTCTACTTGGGTGACACACTGTAACAAACCTCCTCATGTTGTTAACGTATTACTGGGGTGACACACTGTAACAAAACTTCTCCTCATGTAATCTCGTTTCTACTGGGTTGACCCACTGTAACAAACCCCATCTTCATGTTATTAACTTACTACTGGGGTGACACACAGTAACAAACCTACTCCCCATGTAATCTCCTTACTACTTGGGTGACACACTGTAACAAACACCCTCCTCATGTAATCTCCTTACTACTGGGGTGATACACTGTAATAAACCTTCTCCTTATGTAATCTCCTTACTACTGGGGTGACACACTGTAACAAACCTCATCCTCATGTCATATCCATACTACCGGGGTGACACACTATAACCAACCTCATCCTCATTTTATTAACTTACTACTGGGGTGACACACTGTAACAAACCCCCTCCTCATTTAAACTCCTTACTACGGGGTGACACACTGTAACAAACCTCTCCTCATGTAATCTCCTTACTACTGGGGTGACACAAAGTAACAAACCCCCTCCACATGTAATCTCCTTACTACTGGGGTGACACACTGTAACAAACCTCCTTATTTAATCTCCTTACTACTGGGGTGACACAAAGTAACAAACCTCCTGCCCATGTAATCTTATTACTACTAGGGTGACACACTGTAACAAACCTCCTAATGTTAATAACTTATTACTGGGGTGAAACACTGTAACAAACCTCCTCCACATGTTATTAACTTACTACTGGGGTGAAACACTGTAACAAACCTTCTCCTCGTGCAATCTCCTTTCTACTGGGATGACACACTGTAACAAAACCCCTCCTCATGTAAACTCCTTACTACGGGGTGACACACTGTAACAAACCTCTCCTCATGTAATCTCCTTACTACTGGGGTGACACAAAGTAACAAACCCCCTCCTCATGTAATCTCCTTACTACTGGGGTGACACACTGTAACAAACCTCCTTATTTAATCTCCTTACTACTGGGGTGACACAAAGTAACAAACCTCCTGCCCATGTAATCTCCTTTCTACTGGAGTGACACACTGTAACAAACCTCATCATGTTATTAACTTATTACTGGGGTGACACACTGTAACAAACCTCCTCATCATGTAATCTCTTTACTACTGAGGTGACACACTGTAACAAAACTTCCCCTCATGTAATCTCGTTTCTACTGGTGTGACCCACTGAAACAAACCCCATTTTCATGTTATTAACTTACTACTGGGGTGACACACAATAACAAACCTACTCCCCATGTAATCTCCTTACTACTTGGGTGACACACTGTAACAAACCTCCTCCTTATTTTTTTCTCCTAACTACTGGGTTGACACACTGTAACAAACCCCATCCTCATATTATTAACTTACTACTGGGTGACAAACTGTAAAAAAAAAAAAAAAAAAAACCTTGTCATGTAATCACCTTACGACTGGGGTGGCAAACTGTAACAAACCTCCTAATGTTAATAACTTATTACTGGGGTGACACACTGTAACAAGCCTTCTCATCATGTAATCTCCTTACTACTGGGGTGACACACTGTAACAAACCTCCTCCACATGTTATTAACTTACTACTGGGGTGACACACTGTAACAAACCTTCTCCTCGTGCAATCTCCTTTCTACTGGGATGACACACTGTAACAAAACTTCCCCTCATGTAATCTACTTTCTACTGGGGTGACACACTGTAACAAACCTCCTCATCAAGTAATCTCTTTACTACTGGGGTGACACACTGTAACAAACCTCCTAATGTTAATAACTTATTACTGGGGTGACACACTGTAACAAACCTCCTCATCAAGTAATCTCTTTACTACTGGGGTGACACACTATAACAAAACTTCCCCTCATGTAATCTCATTTCTACTGGGGTGACCCACTGAAACAAACCCCATCTTCATGTTATTAACTTACTACTGGGGTTACACACAGTAACAAACCTACTCCCCATGTAATCTCCTTACTACTTGGGTGACACACTGTAACAAACCTCCTCCTCATTTTTTTCCTCCTAACTACTGGGGTGACACACTGTAACAAACCCCATCCTCATATTATTAACTTACTACTGGGTGACAAACTGTAAAAAAAAAAAAACCTTGTCATGTAATCACCTTACGACTGGGGTGACACACTGTAACAAACTCCATTCTTATATTATTAACTTACTACTGGGGTGACCCACTGTAACAAACCCAATCTTCATGTTATTAACTTACTGCTGGGGTGACACACAGTAACAAACCTACTCCCCATGTAATCTCCTTATTACTTGGGTGACACACTGTAACAAACCTCATCCTCATTTTTTCTCCTAACTACTGGGGTGACACAGTGTAACAAACCTCATCCTCATGTAATCTCCCTTACTACTGGGGTGACACACTGTAACAAACGCCCTCCTCATGTAATCACCTTACTACTGGGGTGACACACTGTAACAAACCTCCTTATTTAATCTCCTTACTACTGGGGTGACACAAAGTAACAAACCTCCTGCCCATGTAATCTTATTACTACTAGGGTGACACACTGTAACAAACCTCCTAATGTTATTAACTTATTACTGGGGTGAAACACTGTAACAAACCTCCTCCACATGTTATTAACTTACTACTGGGGTGAAACACTGTAACAAACCTTCTCCTCGTGCAATCTCCTTTCTACTGGGATGACACACTGTAACAAAACCCCCTCCTCATGTAATCTCCTTACTACGGGGTGACACACTGTAACAAACCTCTCCTCATGTAATCTCCTTACTACTGGGGTGACACAAAGTAACAAACCCCCTCCTCATGTAATCTCCTTACTACTGGGGTGACACACTGTAACAAAACTTCTCCTCATCATGTAATCTCCTTTCTACTGGGGTGACACACTGTAACAAATCTCCTCATGTTATTAACTTATTACTGGGGTGACTCACAGTAACAAACCTTCTCATTAAGTAATCACCTTACTACTGGGGTGACACACTGTAACAAACCCCCTACTCATGTAATCTCCTTACTATTGGGGTGACACACTGTAACAAAACTTCTCATGTTATTAACTTATTACTGGGGTGACTCACTGTAACAAACCTTCTCATCATGTAATCAGCTTACTACTGGGGTAACACACTGTAACAAACCTCCTCCTCCTCATGTAATCTCCTACTACTGGGGTGACACACTGTAACAAACCTTCTCCCCGTGTAATCTCCTTACTACTAGGGTGACACACTGTAACAAACCTCCTCCTTATGTAATCTCCTTACTACTGGGTTGACACTCTGTAACAAATCTCCTCGTCATGATTTTTCTCCTAATTACTGGGGTGACACACACACTGTAACAAACCTTCTCCTCATGTATCTTTCTTACAACTGGGGTGACACAATGTAACAAATCTCATCATGTAATACCCGAAATAAAAAATGTCAAATTCCTGGTTATAGGCCAAGGGGAGGTGTAGGTCCATGTGCCCAGGAAGGTCAACCTTACCTGGGCAAGTCCTCCTGAAGGGTCCCCTGACTGACTTCCATGCCTAACAATAATTGAAAAACTGAGAACCAGTATGAGATCGGATTTGAAAGCTGAATCCAGCTCAGAGTTCCACGAGCTGGGCATGTCCGAGTGGTATGCGTTCATAAAACTGTATCGCAGCATCGCAAGTAGGTACCTTTGAACGGCCACCTGCCTCAGAATAGCAGGAGAGCACGCCGTCCGGCTGCTTTCTCAGGGTACGCCAGGGCCGAGCGCGGGCTCCCCTGGGGTCGAACCCCTGGTTTCTCCCTTGATATTTTCCAAGGGGATTGGGATGGTTCACGTACCCGAACCGGGGCAGGGCTGTCCCCGGGTGAAACCTCTGGAAGGGTCCCCTGAAAGGCTTCAATGCCTGTTGTCTCTGGTTCTCTGCATGTCAAAAGTCGCTATAAGGGGTGGGAGGCACGGGTCCCTGTACACAGGCAGGGCGTGCCGTCCTTGGGCACAGGATCGGTGACGCGGACCCCCTGGCGACGGGGAGCAGAAGCGTGGGGCGAGTCGGCAAACATTGGTGGGCGGTCCACCAAGGCACCCCGGCCCTCCGGAGGCGAAATTAAAAATTCCAGGTTGTCGGCCAGGGGCAGATGCGAGTCCAAATGCACAGGAGGGTCAACAGAACACGGGCAAGGCCTCTGGAAGGGTCTTCCATGCCTGTAGAATTTTGACACACAGAGAACCAGAGAAGGCTATATGGGCGGGAGGCGCCAATCCCTGTACCCAGGGACCCCAGGGTTGCGGGGAGCAGAAGCATCAGGCGAGTAAGAATACATAGGTGGGCGGTCCGCCAAGGAGGTTCGTCCCCAGGGGAGCCCGTACTCGGCCACTCTCTCAGGGTACGCCAGGGACAAGCGCGGGCTCCCCTGGGGAGGAACCTTCCGGTTTCTCCCTTTGTATTTTCCAGGGGGATTGGGCTGGTTCATGTACCCAGCCCAGGGCTTGGTGGTCCCCGGGCGAAACCTCCGGAACGGTCCCCTGACAGGCTTCCATGCCTGAAGACCTTTGACACGCAGAGAACCAGAGAGGCTTTAAGTGAGGGAGGCGCGGGTCCCTGTACCCAGGCAGGGCGTGCCGTCCATGGGCACAGGATCAGTGATGCGGACCCCCCAGTGTCAGGGAGCAGAAGCGTCGGACGAGTCGGCAAACATCGGCGGGCGGTCTGCCGAGGAGGTTCATCCCCAGGGGAGCCCGTACTCAGCCGCTCTCTCAGGTTACGCCACGGCCGAGCCCGGGTTCTCCTGTTGACGAACCTTCAGGTTTCTCCCTTGGTATTTTACAGGGGGGAAAGGGCTGGTTCATGTACCCCACCCAGGGCAGGGCGGGCGAAGCCTTTGAAACAGTCTCCTGACAGGCTTCCATGCCTGTAGACCGTTGACATGTAGAGAACCAGAAATGGCTATAAGGGCGGGAGGCGCAGGTCCCTGTACCCAGACAGGGCACGCCATCCTTGTCACAGGATCGGTGATGCAGACCCCCCAGCGTCGGGGAGCAGAACCGTCGGGCGAGTCGGCAAACGTCGGCGGGCGGTCCGCCGAGGAGGTTCATCCCCACGGGAGCCCGTACTCAGCTGTTCTCTCAGGGTATGCGAGGGCCGAGCGTGGGCTAACCTGGGGACGAACCTTCCGGTTTCTCCCTTGGTATTTTCCAGGGGGATTGGGCTGGTTCATGTACCCAGCCCAGGGCTGGGTGGTCCCCGGGCGAAACCTCCGGAACGGTCCCCTGGCAGGCTTCCATGCCTGAAGACCTTTGACACGCAGAGAACCAGAGAGGCCATAAGGGAGGGAGGCGCGGGTCCCTGTACCCAGACAGGGCGTGCCGTCCATGGGCACAGGATCAGTGATGCGGACCCCCCAGCGTCAGGGAGCAGAAGCATTGGGCGAGTCGGCAAACATCGGCGGGCGGTCCGCCGAGAAAATTCATCCACAGGGGAGCCCGTACTCAGCTTGCTCTCTCAGGTTACGTACGCCAGGGCCGAGCGCGGGGTCCCCTGGGGACGAACCTTGAGGTTTCTCCCTTGGTATTTTACAGGGGAAAGGGCTGGTTCATGTACCCGACCAGGGGCTGGGCGGTCCCCGGGTGAAGCCTCTGAAACAGTCCCCTGACAGGCTTCCATGCCTGTAGACCTTTGACACGTAGAGAACCAGAGATGGCAATAAGGGCGGGAGGCGCAGGTCCCTGTACCCAGACAGGGCGCGCCATCCTTGGGCACAGGATCGGTGATGCAGACCCCCCAGCGTCCGGGAGCAGAACCGTCGGGCGGGGGTGACACAATGTAACAAATCTCATCATGTAATACCCGAAATAAAAAATGTCAAATTCCTGGTTATAGGCCAAGGGGAGGTGTAGGTCCATGTGCCCAGGAAGGTCAACCTTACCTGGGCAAGTCCTCCTGAAGGGTCCCCTGACTGACTTCCATGCCTAACAATAATTGAAAAACTGAGAACCAGTATGAGATCGGATTTGAAAGCTGAATCCAGCTCAGAGTTCCACGAGCTGGGCATGTCCGAGTGGTATGCTTTCATAAAACTGTATCGCAGCATCGCAAGTAGGTACCTTTGAACGGCCACCTGCCTCAGAATAGCAGGAGAGCAAGCCGTCCGGCTGCTTTCTCAGGGTACGCCAGGGCCGAGCGCGGGCTCCCCTGGGGTCGAACCCCTGGTTTCTCCCTTGATATTTTCCAAGGGGATTGGGATGGTTCACGTACCCGAACCGGGGCAGGGCTGTCCCCGGGTGAAACCTCTGGAAGGGTCCCCTGAAAGGCTTCAATGCCTGTTGTCTCTGGTTCTCTGCATGTCAAAAGTCGCTATAAGGGGTGGGAGGCACGGGTCCCTGTACACAGGCAGGGCGTGCCGTCCTTGGGCACAGGATCGGTGACGCGGACCCCCTGGCGACGGGGAGCAGAAGCGTGGGGCGAGTCGGCAAACAATGGTGGGCGATCCACCAAGGCACCCCGGCCCTCCGGAGGCGAAATTAAAAATTCCAGGTTGTCGGCCAGGGGCAGATGCGAGTCCAAATGCACAGGAGGGTCAACAGAACACGGGCAAGGCCTCTGGAAGGGTCTTCCATGCCTGTAGAATTTTGACACACAGAGAACCAGAGAAGGCTATATGGGCGGGAGGCGCCAATCCCTGTACCCAGGGACCCCAGGGTTGCGGGGAGCAGAAGCATCAGGCGAGTAAGAATACATAGGTGGGCGGTCCGCCAAGGAGGTTCGTCCCCAGGGGAGCCCGTACTCGGCCACTCTCTCAGGGTACGCCAGGGACAAGCGCGGGCTCCCCTGGGGACGAACCTTCCGGTTTCTCCCTTTGTATTTTCCAGGGGGATTGGGCTGGTTCATGTACCCAGCCCAGGGCTTGGTGGTCCCCGGGCGAAACCTCCGGAACGGTCCGGTGACAGGCTTCCATGCCTGAAGACCTTTGACACGCAGAGAACCAGAGAGGCTATAAGTGAGGGAGGCGCGGGTCCCTGTACCCAGACAGGGCGTGCCGTCCATGGGCACAGGATCAGTGATGCGGACCCCCCAGTGTCAGGGAGCAGAAGCGTCGGACGAGTCGGCAAACATCGGCGGGCGGTCTGCCGAGGAGGTTCATCCCCAGGGGAGCCCGTACTCAGCCGCTCTCTCAGGTTACGCCACGGCCGAGCCCGGGTTCTCCTGTTGACGAACCTTCAGGTTTCTCCCTTGGTATTTTACAGGGGGAAAGGGCTGGTTCATGTACCCCACCCAGGGCAGGGCGGGCGAAGCCTTTGAAACAGTCTCCTGACAGGCTTCCATGCCTGTAGACCGTTGACATGTAGAGAACCAGAAATGGCTATAAGGGCGGGAGGCGCAGGTCCCTGTACCCAGACAGGGCACGCCATCCTTGTCACAGGATCGGTGATGCAGACCCCCCAGCGTCGGGGAGCAGAACCGTCGGGCGAGTCGGCAAACGTCGGCGGGCGGTCCGCCGAGGAGGTTCATCCCCACGGGAGCCCGTACTCAGCTGTTCTCTCAGGGTATGCGAGGGCCGAGCGTGGGCTAACCTGGGGACGAACCTTCCGGTTTCTCCCTTGGTATTTTCCAGAGGGATTGGGCTGGTTCATGTACCCAGCCCAGGGCTGGGTGGTCCCCGGGCGAAACCTCCGGAACGGTCCCCTGGCAGGCTTCCATGCCTGTAGACCTTTGACACGTAGAGAACCAGAGATGGCAATAAGGGCGGGAGGCGCAGGTCCCTGTACCCAGACAGGGCGCGCCATCCTTGGGCACAGGGGCACAGGATTGGTGATGCAGACCCCCCAGCATCCGGGAGCAGAACCGTCGGGCGAGTCGGAAAACATTGGCGGGCGGTCCGCCGAGGAGGTTCATACCCACGGGAGCCCGTACTCAGCCGTTCTCTCAGGGTATGCAAGGGCCGAGCGCGGGCACCCCTGGGGACGAACCTTCCGGTTTCTCCCTTGGTATTTTCCAGGGGGATTGGGCTGGTTCATGTACCCAGCCCAGGGCTGGGTGGTCCCCGGGCAAAAGCTCCGGAACGGTCCCCTGACAGGCATTCATGCGTTGCGTACCCTGAGAGAACGGCTGAGTACGGTCTCCGGTGGGGATGAACCTCCTCGGCGGACCGCCCGCCGATGTTTGCCGACTCGCCCGACCACTTCTGCTCCCTGACGCTGAGGGGTCCGCATCACTGATCCTGTGCCCATGGACGGCACTCCCTGTCTGGGTACAGGGACCCGCGCTTCCCTCCCTTATAGCCTCTCTGGTTCTCTGCGTGTCAAAGGTCTTCAGGCATGGAAGCCTGTCAGGGGACCGTTCCGGAGGTTTCGCCCTGGGACCACCCAGGCCTGGGCTGGGTACATGAACCAGCCCAATCCACCTGGAAAATACCAAGGGAGAAACCGGAAGATTCGTCCCCAGGGGACCCCGCGGTCGGCCCTGGCGTAACCTGAGAGAGCGGCCCAGTACGGGCTCCCCTGGGGATGAATTTCCTCGGCGGACCGTTCGGGAGCAGAATTGTCGGGCGAGTCGGCAAACATCGGCGGGCGGTCCGCCGAGGAGGTTCATCCCCACGGGAGCCCGTACTCAGCCGTTCTCTCAGGGTACGCAAGGCATGGAAGCCTGTCAGGGGACCGTTCCGGATTTTTCGCCTTGGGACCACCCAGCCTTGTACTCCCATACTCAGCCGTTCTCTCAGGGTACGCAAGGGCCTAGAGCGGGCTCCCCTGGGGACGATTCTTCAAGTTTCTCCCTTGGTATTTTACAGGGGGAATGGGCTGGTTCATGTACCCCACCCGGGCTGGGCGGTCCCTGAGCAAAGCCTTTGTAACAGTCCTCTGAGAAGCTTCCATGCCTGTAGACCTTTGACACGCAGAAAGGGTCCTCTGGAAGGGTCCCCTGAAAGGCTTCCATGCCTGTTGACTTTTGACATGCAGAGAACCATAGACGCTATAAGGGGCGGGAGGCACGGGTCCCTGTACACAGGCAGGGCGTGCCGTCAATGGGCACAGGATCGATGACGCGGACCCCCTGGTGATGGGGAGCAGAAGCATTGAGTGAGTCGGTAAACATTGGCGGGCGGTCCACCAAGGCACCCCGGCCCTCCGGAGGCGAAATTAAAAATTCCAGGTTGTCGGCCAGGGGCAGATGCGAGTCCAAATGCACAGGAGGGTCAACACGGGCAAGGCCTCTGGAAGTTGTACACCCCGATAAATACGGTAATGTTCCCTTATGGTGCTATCCTTTTATAATCCATAATTTTTGGGCCAGGTAGTCTAATTACTTGGCGACATAATAACAGTATGAGTGCATGGTTTGGGAAAATAGATGCAGAAGGACAAATGGATGAAAGGATTGCCGCATCTGGCAACTTTACTGTTGGCTTTTTTTCAATGCAAAGGAGGAGCGTATAATTATTAAAAAGGGTATTTTTGGAGATGGACAGGCAGGCTGTAAAGGAGGAGGTAGGCCTGTATTTTGAACTTAAAAACTCAAATGGGATTTTGGGTTCAAAATGTGTATTTTTCCCTTATGCTGCTATCCTTTTATAATCCATAATTTTTGGTCCAGGTAGTCTAATTACTTTGCGACATAATAACAGTATGAGTGCATGGTTTGGGAAAATAGATGCGGAAGGACAAATGGATGAAAGGATGGCCGCATCTGGCAACTTTACTGTTTGCTTTTTTTCAATGCAAAGGAGGAGCGTATAATTATTAAAAAGGGTATTTTTGGAAATGGACAGGCAGGCTGTAGGGGAGGAGGTAGGCCTGTATTTTGAACTTAAAAACTCAAATGGGTTTTTGGGTTCAAAATGTGTATTTTTCACTAATGCTGCTATCCTTTTATAATCCATAATTTTTGGGCCAGGTAGTCTAATTACTTGGCGACATAATAACAGTATGAGTGCATGGTTTGGGAAAATAGATGCAGAAGGACAAATGGATGAAAGGATGCCCGCATCTGGCAACTTTACTGTTTGCTTTTTTTCAATGCAAAGGAGGAGCGTATAATTATTAAAAAGGGTATTTTTGGAGATGGACAGGCAGGCTGTAGGGGAGGAGGTAGGCCTGTATTTTGAACTTAAAAACTCAAATGGGTTTTTGGGTTCAAAATGTGTATTTTTCCCTTATGCTGCTATCCTTTAATAATCCATAATTTTTGGGCCAGTGAGTCTAATTACTTGGCGACATAATAACAGTATGAGTGCATGGTTTGGGAAAAATAGATGCAGAAGGACAAATGGATGAAAGGATGGCCGCATCTGGCAACTTTACTGTTTGCTTTTTTTCAATGCAATGGAGGAGTGTATAATTATTAAAAAGGGTATTTTTGGAGATGGACAGGCAGGCTGTAGGGGAGGAGGTAGGCCTGTATTTTGAACTTAAAAACTCAAATGGGTTTTTGGGTTCAAAATGTGTATTTTTCACTAATGCTGCTATCCTTTTATAATCCATAATTTTTGGGCCAGGTAGTCTAATTACTTGGCGACATAATAACAGTATGAGTGCATGGTTTGGGAAAATAGATGCAGAAGGACAAATGGATGAAAGGATGGCCGCATCTGGCAACTTTACTGTTTGCTTTTTTTCAATGCAAAGGAGGAGCGTATAATTATTAAAAAGGGTATTTTTGGAGATGGACAGGCAGGCTGTAGGGGAGGAGGTAGGCCTGTATTTTGAACTTAAAAACTCAAATGGGTTTTTGGGTTCAAAATGTGTATTTTTCCCTCATGCTGCTATCCTTTTACAATCCATAATTTTGGCTCCAGGTTGTCCGATAACTTGACAAAGTGAAAACAGTATGAGTGTATGATGGTTTGGGAACATAGGTGTAGAAGCACAAATCGATGAAAGGATAGCAGCATATGGCAACTTAACTGTTTGTTTTCCAAAGCAAACGAAGAGTGTATAATTATTAAAAAGGGTATTTTTGGAGATGGACAGGTAACTTGGCAAAGTGAAAACAGTATGAGTGTATGATGGTTTGGGAACATAGGTGTAGAAGCACAAATCGATGAAAGGATAGCAGCATATGGCAACTTAACTATTTGCTTTTCCAAAGCAAATGAAGAGTGCATAATTATTAAAACAGGGTATTTTTGGAGATGGACAGGCAGGCTGATGGGGAGGAGGTAGGCCTGGATTTTGAACTTAAAAACTCAAATGGGTTTTTGGGTTCAAAATGTGTATTTTTCCCTTATGCTGCTATCCTTTTATAATCCATAATTTTGGGGCCAGGTTGTCCGATAACTTAGCAAAGTGAAAACAGTATCAGTGTTTGATGGTTACCCCTGCTATCGGCGCTGCTGCCCCTTCTCTCCCCCTGGCTATCAGTGCCGCTGCCCCATTGCCGGCGCCGATAGCCAGGGGTAGAGAAACGGCGCTGGCAATGGGGCAGCGTCGTCGACAGACAGGGGGAAAGAAGAGGCAGCGGCACCCATTGCTGGCGCCGCTGCCCCGTGTCCCCCCACCAGAGGCCTGAAGCAGCACGGACCTGACCCCGGCAACAGGGTAATTATACAACTAGGGATGGGGGAGGCAACGGGGCAGCGGCACCGGCAATGGGTGCCGCTGCCCCTTATCACCCCCCTGGCTATCGGTGCCGTTGCCCCATTGCCGGCGCCACTTCTCTCCCCCTGTATTTTGAACTTAAAAACTCAAATGGATTTTTGGCTTCAAAATGTGTATTTTTCACTAATGCTGCTATCCTTTTATAATCCATAATTTTTGGGCCAGGTAGTCTAATTACTTGGCGACATAATAACAGTATGAGTGCATGGTTTGGGAAAATAGATGCAGAAGGACAAATGGATGAAAGGATGGCCGCATCTGGCAACTTTACTGTTTGCTTTTTTTCAATGCAAAGGAGGAGCGTATAATTATTAAAAAGGGTATTTTTGGAGATGGACAGGCAGGCTGTAGGGGAGGAGGTAGGCCTGTATTTTGAACTTAAAAACTCAAATGGGTTTTTGGGTTCAAAATGTGTATTTTTCCCTTATGCTGCTATCCTTTTATATTCCATAATTTTGGGGCCAGGTTGTTCGATAACTTGGCAAAGTGAAAACAGTATGAGTGTATGATGGTTTGGGAACATAGGTGTAGAAGCACAAATCGATGAAAGGATAGCAGCATATGGCAACTTAACTGTTTGTTTTCCAAAGCAAACGAAGAGTGTATAATTATTAAAAACTGTATTTTTGGAGATGGACAGGCAGGCTGTAGGGGAGGAGGTAGGCCTGTATTTTGAACTTAAAAACTCAAATGGGTTTTTGGGTTCAAAATGTGTATTTTTCACTAATGCTGCTATCCTTTTATAATCCATAATTTTTGGGCCAGGTAGTCTAATTACTTGGCGACATAATAACAGTATGAGTGCATGGTTTGGGAAAATAGATGCAGAAGGACAAATGGATGAAAGGATGGCCGCATCTGGCAACTTTACTGTTTGCTTTTTTTCAATGCAAAGGAGGAGCGTATAATTATTAAAAAGGGTATTTTTGGAGATGGACAGGCAGGCTGTAGGGGAGGAGGTAGGCCTGTATTTTGAACTTAAAAACTCAAATGGGTTTTTGGGTTCAAAATGTGTATTTTTCCCTTATGCTGCTATCCTTTTATAATCCATAATTTTGGGGCCAGGTTGTTCGATAACTTGGCAAAGTGAAAACAGTATGAGTGTATGATGGTTTGGGAACATAGGTGTAGAAGCACAAATCGATGAAAGGATAGCAGCATATGGCAACTTAACTGTTTGTTTTCCAAAGCAAACGAAGAGTGTATAATTATTAAAAAGGGTATTTTTGGAGATGGACAGGCAGGCTGTAGGGGAGGAGGTAGGCCTGTATTTTGAACTTAAAAACTCAAATGGGTTTTTGGGTTCAAAATGTGTATTTTTCACTAATGCTGCTATCCTTTTATAATCCATAATTTTTGGGCCAGGTTGTCTAATTACTTGGCGACATAATAACAGTATGAGTGCATGGTTTGGGAAAATAGATGCAGAAGGACAAATGGATGAAAGGATGCCCGCATCTGGCAACTTTACTGTTTGCTTTTTTTCAATGCAAAGGAGGAGTGTATAATTATTAAAAAGGGTATTTTTGGAGATGGACAGGCAGGCTGTAGGGGAGGAGGTAGGCCTGTATTTTGAACTTAAAAACTCAAATGGGTTTTTGGCTTCAAAATGTGTATTTTTCACTAATGCTGCTATCCTTTTATAATCCATAATTTTTGGGCCAGGTAGTCTAATTACTTGGCGACATAATAACAGTATGAGTGCATGGTTTGGGAAAACTAGATGCAGAAGGACAAATGGATGAAAGGATGGCCGCATCTGGCAACTTTACTGTTTGCTTTTTTTCAATGCAAAGGAGGAGCGTATAATTATTAAAAAGGGTATTTTTGGAGATGGACAGGCAGGCTGTAGGGGAGGAGGTAGGCCTGTATTTTGAACTTAAAAACTCAAATGGGTTTTTGGGTTCAAAATGTGTATTTTTCACTAATGCTGCTATCCTTTTATAATCCATAATTTTTGGGCCAGGTAGTCTAATTACTTGGCGACATAATAACAGTATGAGTGCATGGTTTGGGAAAATAGATGCAGAAGGACAAATGGATGAAAGGATTGCCGCATCTGGCAACTTTATTGTTTGCTTTTTTTCAATGCAAAGGAGGAGCGTATAATTATTAAAAAGGGTATTTTTGGAGATGGACAGGCAGGCTGTAGGGGAGGAGGTAGGCCTGTATTTTGAACTTAAAAACTCAAATGGGTTTTTGGGTTCAAAATGTGTATTTTTCCCTTATGCTGCTATCCTTTTATAATCCATAATTTTTGGGCCAGGTAGTCTAATTACTTGGCGACATAATAACAGTATGAGTGCATGGTTTGGGAAAATAGATGCAGAAGGACAAATGGATGAAAGGATGGCCGCATCTGGCAACTTTACTGGTTGCTTTTTTTCAATGCAAAGGAGGAGCGTATAATTATTAAAAAGGGTATTTTTGGAGATGGACAGGCAGGCTGTAGGGGTGGAGGTAGGCCTGTATTTTGAACTTAAAAACTCAAATGGGTTTTTGGGTTCAAAATGTGTATTTTTCCCTTATGCTGCTATCCTTTTATAATCCATAATTTTGGGGCCAGGTTGTTCGATAACTTGGCAAAGTGAAAACAGTATGAGTGTATGATGGTTTGGGAACATAGGTGTAGAAGCACAAATCGACGAAAGGATAGCAGCATATGGCAACTTAACTGTTTGTTTTCCAAAGCAAACGAAGAGTGTATAATTATTAAAAACTGTATTTTTTGAGATGGACAGGCAGGCTGTAGGGGAGGAGGTAGGCCTGTATTTTGAACTTAAAAACTCAAATGGGTTTTTGGCTTCAAAATGTGTATTTTTCACTAATGCTGCTATCCTTTTATAATCCATAATTTTTGGGCCAGGTAGTCTAATTACTTGGCGACATAATAACAGTATGAGTGCATGGTTTGGGAAAAATAGATGCAGAAGGACAAATGGATGAAAGGATGGCCGCATCTGGCAACTTTACTGTTTGCTTTTTTTCAATGCAAAGGAGGAGCGTATAATTATTAAAAAGGGTATTTTTGGAGATGGACAGGCAGGCTGTAGGGGAGGAGGTAGGCCTGTATTTTGAACTTAAAAACTCAAATGGGTTTTTGGGTTCAAAATGTGTATTTTTCACTAATGCTGCTATCCTTTTATAATCCATAATTTTTGGGCCAGGTAGTCTAATTACTTGGCGACATAATAACAGTATGAGTGCATGGTTTGGGAAAATAGATGCAGAAGGACAAATGGATGAAAGGATTGCCGCATCTGGCAACTTTATTGTTTGCTTTTTTTCAATGCAAAGGAGGAGCGTATAATTATTAAAAAGGGTATTTTTGGAGATGGACAGGCAGGCTGTAGGGGAGGAGGTAGGCCTGTATTTTGAACTTAAAAACTCAAATGGGTTTTTGGGTTCAAAATGTGTATTTTTCCCTTATGCTGCTATCCTTTTATAATCCATAATTTTTGGGCCAGGTAGTCTAATTACTTGGCGACATAATAACAGTATGAGTGCATGGTTTGGGAAAATAGATGCAGAAGGACAAATGGATGAAAGGATGGCCGCATCTGGCAACTTTACTGTTTGCTTTTTTTCAATGCAAAGGAGGAGCGTATAATTATTAAAAAGGGTATTTTTGGAGATGGACAGGCAGGCTGTAGGGGTGGAGGTAGGCCTGTATTTTGAACTTAAAAACTCAAATGGGTTTTTGGGTTCAAAATGTGTATTTTTCCCTTATGCTGCTATCCTTTTATAATCCATAATTTTGGGGCCAGGTTGTTCGATAACTTGGCAAAGTGAAAACAGTATGAGTGTATGATGGTTTGGGAACATAGGTGTAGAAGCACAAATCGATGAAAGGATAGCAGCATATGGCAACTTAACTGTTTGTTTTCCAAAGCAAACGAAGAGTGTATAATTATTAAAAACTGTATTTTTGGAGATGGACAGGCAGGCTGTAGGGGAGGAGGTAGGCCTGTATTTTGAACTTAAAAACTCAAATGGGTTTTTGGCTTCAAAATGTGTATTTTTCACTAATGCTGCTATCCTTTTATAATCCATAATTTTTGGGCCAGGTAGTCTAATTACTTGGCGACATAATAACAGTATGAGTGCATGGTTTGGGAAAATAGATGCAGAAGGACAAATGGATGAAAGGATTGCCGCATCTGGCAACTTTATTGTTTGCTTTTTTTCAATGCAAAGGAGGAGCGTATAATTATTAAAAAGGGTATTTTTGGAGATGGACAGGCAGGCTGTAGGGGAGGAGGTAGGCCTGTATTTTGAACTTAAAAACTCAAATGGGTTTTTGGGTTCAAAATGTGTATTTTTCCCTTATGCTGCTATCCTTTTATAATCCATAATTTTTGGGCCAGGTAGTCTAATTACTTGGCGACATAATAACAGTATGAGTGCATGGTTTGGGAAAATAGATGCAGAAGGACAAATGGATGAAAGGATGGCCGCATCTGGCAACTTTACTGTTTGCTTTTTTTCAATGCAAAGGAGGAGCGTATAATTATTAAAAAGGGTATTTTTGGAGATGGACAGGCAGGCTGTAGGGGTGGAGGTAGGCCTGTATTTTGAACTTAAAAACTCAAATGGGTTTTTGGGTTCAAAATGTGTATTTTTCCCTTATGCTGCTATCCTTTTATAATCCATAATTTTGGGGCCAGGTTGTTCGATAACTTGGCAAAGTGAAAACAGTATGAGTGTATGATGGTTTGGGAACATAGGTGTAGAAGCACAAATCGATGAAAGGATAGCAGCATATGGCAACTTAACTGTTTGTTTTCCAAAGCAAACGAAGAGTGTATAATTATTAAAAACTGTATTTTTGGAGATGGACAGGCAGGCTGTAGGGGAGGAGGTAGGCCTGTATTTTGAACTTAAAAACTCAAATGGGTTTTTGGCTTCAAAATGTGTATTTTTCACTAATGCTGCTATCCTTTTATAATCCATAATTTTTGGGCCAGGTAGTCTAATTACTTGGCGACATAATAACAGTATGAATGCATGTTTTGGGAAAATAGATGCAGAAGGACAAATGGATGAAAGGATGGCCGCATCTGGCAACTTTACTGTTTGCTTTTTTTCAATGCAAAGGAGGAGCGTATAATTATTAAAAAGGGTATTTTTGGAGATGGACAGGCAGGCTGTAGGGGAGGAGGTAGGCCTGTATTTTGAACTTAAAAACTCAAATGGGTTTTTGGGTTCAAAATGTGTATTTTTCACTAATGCTGCTATCCTTTTATAATCCATAATTTTTGGGCCAGGTTGTCTAATTACTTGGCGACATAATAACAGTATGAGTGCATGGTTTGGGAAAATAGATGCAGAAGGACAAATGGATGAAAGGATGCCCGCATCTGGCAACTTTACTGTTTGCTTTTTTTCAATGCAAAGGAGGAGTGTATAATTATTAAAAAGGGTATTTTTGGAGATGGACAGGCAGGCTGTAGGGGAGGAGGTAGGCCTGTATTTTGAACTTAAAAACTCAAATGGGTTTTTGGCTTCAAAATGTGTATTTTTCACTAATGCTGCTATCCTTTTATAATCCATAATTTTTGGGCCAGGTAGTCTAATTACTTGGCGACATAATAACAGTATGAGTGCATGGTTTGGGAAAAATAGATGCAGAAGGACAAATGGATGAAAGGATGGCCGCATCTGGCAACTTTACTGTTTGCTTTTTTTCAATGCAAAGGAGGAGCGTATAATTATTAAAAAGCGTATGTTTGGAGATGGACAGGCAGGCTGTAGGGGAGGAGGTAGGCCTGTATTTTGAACTTAAAAACTCAAATGGGTTTTTGGGTTCAAAATGTGTATTTTTCACTAATGCTGCTATCCTTTTATAATCCATAATTTTTAGGCCAGGTAGTCTAATTACTTGGCGACATAATAACAGTATGAGTGCATGGTTTGGGAAAATAGATGCAGAAGGACAAATGGATGAAAGGATTGCCGCATCTGGCAACTTTATTGTTTGCTTTTTTTCAATGCAAAGGAGGAGCGTATAATTATTAAAAAGGGTATTTTTGGAGATGGACAGGCAGGCTGTAGGGGAGGAGGTAGGCCTGTATTTTGAACTTAAAAACTCAAATGGGTTTTTGGGTTCAAAATGTGTATTTTTCCCTTATGCTGCTATCCTTTTATAATCCATAATTTTTGGGCCAGGTAGTCTAATTACTTGGCGACATAATAACAGTATGAGTGCATGGTTTGGGAAAATAGATGCAGAAGGACAAATGGATGAAAGGATGGCCGCATCTGGCAACTTTACTGTTTGCTTTTTTTCAATGCAAAGGAGGAGCGTATAATTATTAAAAAGGGTATTTTTGGAGATGGACAGGCAGGCTGTAGGGGTGGAGGTAGGCCTGTATTTTGAACTTAAAAACTCAAATGGGTTTTTGGGTTCAAAATGTGTATTTTTCCCTTATGCTGCTATCCTTTTATAATCCATAATTTTGGGGCCAGGTTGTCCGATAACTTAGCAAAGTGAAAACAGTATGAGTGCCCCTTCTCTCCCCCTGGCTATCAGTTCCGCTGCCCCATTGCCGGCGCCGATAGCCAGGGGTAGAGAAACGGCGCCGGCAATGGGGCAGCGTCGTCGACAGACAGGGGGAAAGAAGAGGCAGCGGCAGAGGCAACGGGGCAGCAGCACCGGCAATGGGTGCCGCTGCCCCTTATCCCCCCCTGGCTATCGGTGCCGTTGCCCCATTGCCGGCGCCTCTTCTCTCCCCCTGTATTTTGAACTTAAAAATTCAAATGGGTTTTTGGGTTCAAAATGTGTATTTTTCCCTTATGCTGCTATCCTTTTATAATCCATAATTTTTGGGCCAGGTAGTCTAATTACTTGGCGACATAATAACAGTATAAGTGCATGGTTTGGGAAAATAGATGCAGAAGGACAAATGGATGAAAGGATGGCCGCATCTGGCAACTTTACTGTTTGCTTTTTTTCAATGCAAAGGAGGAGCGTATAATTATTAAAAAATGTATTTTTGGAGATGGACAGGCAGGCTGTAGGGGAGGAGGTAGGCCTGTATTTTGAACTTAAAAACTCAAATGGGTTTTTGGGTTCAAAATGTGTATTTTTCCCTTAAGCTGCTATCCTTTTATAATCCATAATTTTGGGGCCAGGTAGTCTAATTACTTGGCGACATAATAACAGTATGAGTGCATGGTTTGGGAAAATAGATGCAGAAGGACAAATGGATGAAAGGATGGCCGCATCTGGCAACTTTACTGTTTGCTTTTTTTCAATGCAAAGGAGGAGCGTATAATTATTAAAAGGGTATTTTTGGAGATGGACAGGCAGGCTGTAGGGGAGGAGGTAGGCCTGTATTTTGAACTTAAAAACTCAAATGGGTTTTTGGGTTCAAAATGTGTATTTTTCCCTTATGCTGCTATCCTTTTATAATCCATAATTTTGGGGCCAGGTAGTCTAATTACTTGGCGACATAATAACAGTATGAGTGCATGGTTTGGGAAAATAGATGCAGAAGGACAAATGGATGAAAGGATGGCCGCATCTGGCAACTTTACTGTTTGCTTTTTTTCAATGCAAAGGAGGAGCGTATAATTATTAAAAAGGGTATTTTTGGAGATGGACAGGCAGGCTGTAGGGGAGGAGGTAGGCCGGTATTTTGAACTTAAAAACTCAAATGGGTTTTTGTGTTCAAAATGTGTATTTTTCCCTTATGCTGCTATCCTTTTATAATCCATAATTTTGGGGCCAGGTTGTCCGATAACTCAGCAAAGTGAAAACAGTATGAGTGCCCCTTCTCTCCCCCTGGCTATCAGTGCCGCTGCCCCATTGCCGGCGCCGATAGCCAGGGGTAGAGAAATGGCGCCAGCAATGGGGCAGCGTCGTCGACAGACAGGGGGAAAGAAGAGGCAGCGGCACCCATTGCTGGCGCCGCTGCCCCGTGTCCCCCCACCGGAGGCCTGAAGCAGCACGGACCCGACCCCGGCAACAGGGTAATTATACAACTAGGGATGGGGGAGGCAACGGGGCAGCGGCACCGGCAATGGGTGCCGCTGCCCCTTATCCCCCCCTGGCTATCGGTGCCGTTGCCCCATTGCCGGCGCCTCTTCTCTCCCCCTGTATTTTGAACTTAAAAACTCAAATGGGTTTTTGGCTTCAAAATGTGTATTTTTCACTAATGCTGCTATCCTTTTATAATCCATAATTTTTGGGCCAGGTAGTCTAATTACTTGGCGACATAATAACGGTATGAGTGCATGGTTTGGGAAAATAGATGCAGAAGGACAAATGGATGAAAGGATGGCCGCATCTGGCAACTTTATTGTTTGCTTTTTTTCAATGCAAAGGAGGAGCGTATAATTATTAAAAAGGATATTTTTGGAGATGGACAGGCAGGCTGTAGGGGAGGAGGTAGGCCTGTATTTTGAACTTAAAAACTCAAATGGGTTTTTGGGTTCAAAATGTGTATTTTTCCCTTATGCTGCTATCCTTTTATAATCCATAATTTTTGGGCCAGGTAGTCTAATTACTTGGCGACATAATAACAGTATGAGTGCATGGTTTGGGAAAATAGATGCAGAAGGACAATAGGATGAAAGGATGGCCGCATCTGGCAACTTTATTGTTTGCTTTTTTTCAATGCAAAGGAGGAGCGTATAATTATTAAAAAGGGTATTTTTGGAGATGGACAGGCAGGCTGTAGGGGAGGAGGTAGGCCTGTATTTTGAACTTAAAAACTCAAATGGGTGTTTGGGTTCAAAATGTGTATTTTTCCCTTATGCTGCTATCCTTTTATAATCCATAATTTTTGGGCCAGGTAGTCTAATTACTTGGCGACATAATAACAGTATGAGTGCATGGTTTGGGAAAATAGATGCAGAAGGACAAATGGATGAAAGGATGGCCGCATCTGGCAACTTTACTGTTTGCTTTTTTTCAATGCAAAGGAGGAGCGTATAATTATTAAAAAGGGTATTTTTGGAGATGGACAGGCAGGCTGTAGGGGTGGAGGTAGGCCTGTATTTTGAACTTAAAAACTCAAATGGGTTTTTGGGTTCAAAATGTGTATTTTTCCCTTATGCTGCTATCCTTTTATAATCCATAATTTTGGGGCCAGGTTGTCCGATAACTTAGCAAAGTGAAAACAGTATGAGTGCCCCTTCTCTCCCCCTGGCTATCAGTGCCGCTGCCCCATTGTCGGCGCCGATAGCCAGGGGTAGAGAAACGGCGCCGGCAATGGGGCAGCGTCGTCGACAGACAGGGGGAAAGAAGAGGCAGCGGCACCCATTGCTGGCGCCGCTGCCCCGTGTCCCCCCACCGGAGGCCTGAAGCAGCACGGACCCGACCCCGGCAACAGGGTAATTATACAACTAGGGATGGGGGAGGCAACGGGGCAGCGGCACCGGCAATGGGTGCCGCTGCCCCTTATCCCCCCCTGGCTATCGGTGCCGTTGCCCCATTGCCGGCGCCTCTTCTCTCCCCCTGTATTTTGAACTTAAAAACTCAAATGGGTTTTTGGCTTCAAAATGTGTATTTTTCACTAATGCTGCTATCCTTTTATAATCCATAATTTTTGGGCCAGGTAGTCTAATTACTTGGCGACATAATAACGGTATGAGTGCATGGTTTGGGAAAATAGATGCAGAAGGACAAATGGATGAAAGGATGGCCGCATCTGGCAACTTTATTGTTTGCTTTTTTTCAATGCAAAGGAGGAGCGTATAATTATTAAAAAGGGTATTTTTGGAGATGGACAGGCAGGCTGTAGGGGAGGAGGTAGGCCTGTATTTTGAACTTAAAAACTCAAATGGGTTTTTGGGTTCAAAATGTGTATTTTTCCCTTATGCTGCTATCCTTTTATAATCCATAATTTTTGGGCCAGGTAGTCTAATTACTTGGCGACATAATAACAGTATGAGTGCATGGTTTGGGAAAATAGATGCAGAAGGACAAATGGATGAAAGGATGGCCGCATCTGGCAACTTTACTGTTTGCTTTTTTTCAATGCAAAGGAGGAGCGTATAATTATTAAAAAATGTATTTTTGGAGATGGACAGGCAGGCTGTAGGGGAGGAGGTAGGCCTGTATTTTGAACTTAAAAACTCAAATGGGTTTTTGGGTTCAAAATGTGTATTTTTTTCCTTATGCTGCTATCCTTTTATAATCCATAATTTTTGGGCCAGGTTGTTCGATAACTTGGCAAAGTGAAAACAGTATGAGTGTATGATGGTTTGGGAACATAGGTGTAGAAGCACAAATCGATGAAAGGATAGCAGCATATGGCAACTTAACTGTTTGTTTTCCAAAGCAAACGAAGAGTGTATAATTATTAAAAACTGTATTTTTGGAAATGGACAGGCAGGCTGTAGGGGAGGAGGTAGGCCTGTATTTTGAACTTAAAAACTCAAATGGGTTTTTGGCTTCAAAATGTGTATTTTTCACTAATGCTGCTATCCTTTTATAATCCATAATTTTTGGGCCAGGTAGTCTAATTACTTGGCGACATAATAACAGTATGAGTGCATGGTTTGGGAAAATAGATGCAGAAGGACAAATGGATGAAAGGATGGCCGCATCTGGCAACTTTACTGTTTGCTTTTTTTCAATGCAAAGGAGGAGCGTATAATTATTAAAAAGGGTATTTTTGGAGATGGACAGGCAGGCTGTAGGGGAGGAGGTAGGCCTGTATTTTGAACTTAAAAACTCAAATGGGTTTTTGGGTTCAAAATGTGTATTTTTCCTTTATGCTGCTATCCTTTTATAATCCATAATTTTGGGGCCAGGTAGTCTAATTACTTGGCGACATAATAACAGTATGAGTGCATGGTTTGGGAAAATAGATGCAGAAGGACAAATGGATGAAAGGATGCCCGCATCTGGCAACTTTACTGTTTGCTTTTTTTCAATGCAAAGGAGGAGTGTATAATTATTAAAAAGGGTATTTTTGGAGATGGACAGGCAGGCTGTAGGGGAGGAGGTAGGCCTGTATTTTGAACTTAAAAACTCAAATGGGTTTTTGGGTTCAAAATGTGTATTTTTCCCTTATGCTGCTATCCTTTAATAATCCATAATTTTTGGGCCAGTGAGTCTAATTACTTGGCGACATAATAACAGTATGAGTGCATGGTTTGGGAAAAATAGATGCAGAAGGACAAATGGATGAAAGGATGGCCGCATCTGGCAACTTTACTGTTTGCTTTTTTTCAATGCAAAGGAGGAGCGTATAATTATTAAAAAGGGTATTTTTGGAGATGGACAGGCAGGCTGTAGGGGAGGAGGTAGGCCTGTATTTTGAACTTAAAAACTCAAATGGGTTTTTGGGTTCAAAATGTGTATTTTTCCCTTATGCTGCTATCCTTTTATAATCCATAATTTTGGGGCCAGGTTGTTCGATAACTTGGCAAAGTGAAAACAGTATGAGTGTATGATGGTTTGGGAACATAGGTGTAGAAGCACAAATCGATGAAAGGATAGCAGCATATGGCAACTTAACTGTTTGTTTTCCAAAGCAAACGAAGAGTGTATAATTATTAAAAACTTTATTTTTGGAGATGGACAGGCAGGCTGTAGGGGAGGAGGTAGGCCTGTATTTTGAACTTAAAAACTCAAATGGGTTTTTGGGTTCAAAATGTGTATTTTTCACTAATGCTGCTATCCTTTTATAATCCATAATTTTTGGGCCAGGTAGTCTAATTACTTGGCGACATAATAACAGTATGAGTGCATGGTTTGGGAAAATAGATGCAGAAGGACAAATGGATGAAAGGATGGCCGCATCTGGCAACTTTATTGTTTGCTTTTTTTCAATGCAAAGGAGGAGCGTATAATTATTAAAAAGGGTATTTTTGGAGATGGACAGGCAGGCTGTAGGGGAGGAGGTAGGCCTGTATTTTGAACTTAAAAACTCAAATGGGTTTTTGGGTTCAAAATGTGTATTTTTCCCTTATGCTGCTATCCTTTTATAATCCATAATTTTTGGGCCAGGTAGTCTAATTACTTGGCGACATAATAACAGTATGAGTGCATGGTTTGGGAAAATAGATGCAGAAGGACAAATGGATGAAAGGATGGCCGCATCTGGCAACTTTACTGTTTGCTTTTTTTCAATGCAAAGGAGGAGCGTATAATTATTAAAAAGGGTATTTTTGGAGATGGACAGGCAGGCTGTAGGGGTGGAGGTAGGCCTGTATTTTGAACTTAAAAACTCAAATGGGTTTTTGGGTTCAAAATGTGTATTTTTCCCTTATGCTGCTATCCTTTTATAATCCATAATTTTGGGGCCAGGTTGTCCGATAACTTGGCAAAGTGAAAACAGTATGAGTGTATGATGGTTTGGGAACATAGGTGTAGAAGCACAAATCGATGAAAGGATAGCAGCATATGGCAACTTAACTGTTTGTTTTCCAAAGCAAACGAAGAGTGTATAATTATTAAAAACTTTATTTTTGGAGATGGACAGGCAGGCTGTAGGGGAGGAGGTAGGCCTGTATTTTGAACCTAAAAACTCAAATGGGTTTTTGGCTTCAAAATGTGTATTTTTCACTAATGCTGCTATCCTTTTATAATCCATAATTTTTGGGCCAGGTAGTCTAATTACTTGGCGACATAATAACAGTATGAGTGCATGGTTTGGGAAAATAGATGCATAAGGACAAATGGATGAAAGGATGGCCGCATCTGGCAACTTTACTGTTTGCTTTTTTTCAATGCAAAGGAGGAGCGTATAATTATTAAAAAGGGTATTTTTGGAGATGGACAGGCAGGCTGTAGGGGAGGAGGTAGGCCTGTATTTTGAACTTAAAAACTCAAATGGGTTTTTGGGTTCAAAATGTGTATTTTTCACTAATGCTGCTATCCTTTTATAATCCATAATTTTTGGGCTAGGTAGTCTAATTACTTGGCGACATAATAACAGTATGAGTGCATGGTTTGGGAAAATAGATGCAGAAGGACAAATGGATGAAAGGATGGCCGCATCTGGCAACTTTGTTTGCTTTTTTTCAATGCAAAGGAGGAGCGTATA
Organism: Hyla sarda; assembly: GCF_029499605.1. Taxonomy (NCBI): domain Eukaryota; kingdom Metazoa; phylum Chordata; class Amphibia; order Anura; family Hylidae; genus Hyla; species Hyla sarda. Next base: position 74,694 of record NW_026608307.1, read on the forward strand.
ATTATTAAAAAGGGTATTTTTGGAGATGGACAGGCAGGCTGTAGGGGAGGAGGTAGGCCTGTATTTTGAACTTAAAAACTCAAATGGGTTTTTGGGTTCAAAATGTGTATTTTTCCCTTATGCTGCTATCCTTTTATAATCCATAATTTTTGGGCCAGGTAGTCTAATTACTTGGCGACATAATAACAGTATGAGTGCATGGTTTGGGAAAATAGATGCAGAAGGACAAATGGATGAAAGGATGGCCGCATCTGGCAACTTTACAGTTTGCTTTTTTTCAATGCAAAGGAGGAGCGTAAAATTATTAAAAAGGGTATTTTTGGAGATGGACAGGCAGGCTGTAGGGGTGGAGGTAGGCCTGTATTTTGAACTTAAAAACTCAAATGGGTTTTTGGGTTCAAAATGTGTATTTTTCCCTTATGCTGCTATCCTTTTATAATCCATAATTTTGGGGCCAGGTTGTCCGATAACTTAGCAAAGTGAAAACAGTATGAGTGCCCCTTCTCTCCCCCTGGCTATCAGTTCCGCTGCCCCATTGCCGGCGCCGATAGCCAGGGGTAGAGAAACGGCGCCGGCAATGGGGCAGCGTCGTCGACAGACAGGGGGAAAGAAGAGGCAGCGGCACCCATTGCTGGCGCCGCTGCCCCGTGTCCCCCCACCGGAGGCCTGAAGCAGCACGGACCCGACCCCGGCAACAGGGTAATTATACAACTAGGGATGGGGGAGGCAACGGGGCAGCAGCACCGGCAATGGGTGCCGCTGCCCCTTATCCCCCCCTGGCTATCGGTGCCGTTGCCCCATTGCCGGCGCCTCTTCTCTCCCCCTGTATTTTGAACTTAAAAATTCAAATGGGTTTTTGGCTTCAAAATGTGTATTTTTCACTAATGCTGCTATCCTTTTATAATCCATAATTTTTGGGCCAGGTAGTCTAATTACTTGGCGACATAATAACGGTATGAGTGCATGGTTTGGGAAAATAGATGCAGAAGGACAAATGGATGAAAGGATGGCCGCATCTGGCAACTTTATTGTTTGCTTTTTTTCAATGCAAAGGAGGAGCGTATAATTATTAAAAAGGGTATTTTTGGAGATGGACAGGCAGGCTGTAGGGGAGGAGGTAGGCCTGTATTTTGAACTTAAAAACTCAAATGGATTTTTGGGTTCAAAATGTGTATTTTTCCCTTATGCTGCTATCCTTTTATAATCCATAATTTTTGGGCCAGGTAGTCTAATTACTTGGCGACATAATAACAGTATGAGTGCATGGTTTGGGAAAATAGATGCAGAAGGACAAATGGATGAAAGGATGGCCGCATCTGGCAACTTTACTGTTTGCTTTTTTTCAATGCAAAGGAGGAGCGTATAATTATTAAAAAGGGTATTTTTGGAGATGGACAGGCAGGCTGTAGGGGAGGAGGTAGGCCTGTATTTTGAACTTAAAAACTCAAATGGGTTTTTGGGTTCAAAATGTGTATTTTTCACTAATGCTGCTATCCTTTTATAATCCATAATTTTTGGGCCAGGTAGTCTAATTACTTGGCGACATAATAACAGTATGAGTGCATGGTTTGGGAAAATAGATGCAGAAGGACAAATGGATGAAAGGATGGCCGCATCTGGCAACTTTACTGTTTGCTTTTTTTCAATGCAAAGGAGGAGCGTATAATTATTAAAAAGGGTATTTTTGGAGATGGACAGGCAGGCTGTAGGGGAGGAGGTAGGCCTGTATTTTGAACTTAAAAACTCAAATGGGTTTTTGGGTTCAAAATGTGTATTTTTCCCTTATGCTGCTATCCTTTTATAATCCATAATTTTTGTGCCAGGTAGTCTAATTACTTGGCGACATAATAACAGTATGAGTGCATGGTTTGGGAACATAGATGCAGAAGGACAAATGGATGAAAGGATGGCCGCATCTGGCAACTTTACTGTTTGCTTTTTTTCAATGCAAAGGAGGAGCGTATAATTAT
>NW_026608308.1:0-20000 GCF_029499605.1 Hyla sarda
GGAGAAGACATGTTCCTCTGCCTGTATATATCCCTGGAGAAGACATGTTCCTCTGCCTGTATATATCCCTGGAGAAGACATGTTCCTCTGCCTGTATATATCCTGGGAGAAGACATGTTCCTCTGCCTGTATATATATATATCTCGGGAGAAGACATGTTCCTCTGCCCGTATATATATATCCCAGGAGAAGACCTGTTCCTCTGCCTGTATATATATCCCAGGAGAAGACATGTTCCTCTGCCTGTATATATCCCGGGAGAAGACATGTTCCTCTGCCCGTATATATCCTGGGAGAAGACATGTTCCTCTGCCTGTATATATCCCGGGAGAAGACATGTTCCTCTGCCTGTATATATCCCAGGAGAAGACATGTTCCTCTGCCTGTATATATCCCAGGAGAAGACATGTTCCTCTGCCTGTATATATCTCGGGAGAAGACATGTTCCTCTGCCTGTATATATCTCGGGAGAAGACATGTTCCTCTGCCCGTATATATCCCAGGAGAAGACATGTTCCTCTGCCTGTATATATCCTGGGAGAAGACATGTTCCTCTGCCTGTATATATCCCAGGAGAAGACATGTTCCTCTGCCCGTATATATATATCCCAGGAGAAGACATGTTCCTCTGCCTGTATATATCCTGGGAGAAGACATGTTCCTCTGCCTGTATATATCCCTGGAGAAGACATGTTCCTCTGCCCGTATATATCCCAGGAGAAGACCTGTTCCTCTGCCCGTATATATCCCAGGAGAAGACATGTTCCTCTGCCCGTATATATCCCGGGAGAAGACATGTTCCTCTGCCCGTATATATCCCAGGAGAAGACATGTTCCTCTGCCTGTATATATCCCGGGAGAAGACATGTTCCTCTGCCTGTATATATCCCTGGAGAAGACATGTTCCTCTGTCCGTATATATCCTGGGAGAAGACATGTTCCTCTGCCTGTATATATCCCTGGAGAAGACATGTTCCTCTGCCCGTATATATCCTGGGAGAAGACATGTTCCTCTGCCCGTATATATCCCGGGAGAAGACATGTTCCTCTGCCCGTATATATCCCGGGAGAAGACATGTTCCTCTGCCCGTATATATCCCAGGAGAAGACATGTTCCTCTGCCCGTATATATCCCGGGAGAAGACATGTTCCTCTGCCTGTATATATCCCAGGAGAAGACATGTTCCTCTGCCTGTATATATCCCAGGAGAAGACATGTTCCTCTGCCCGTATATATCCCGGGAGAAGACATGTTCCTCTGCCCGTATATATCCCGGGAGAAGACATGTTCCTCTGCATGTATATATCCCAGGAGAAGACATGTTCCTCTGCCTGTATATATCCCTGGAGAAGACATGTTCCTCTGCCTGTATATATCCCTGGAGAAGACATGTTCCTCTGCCTGTATATATCCCTGGAGAAGACATGTTCCTCTGCCTGTATATATCCCTGGAGAAGACATGTTCCTCTGCCTGTATATATCCCAGGAGAAGACATGTTCCTCTGCCTGTATATATCCCAGGAGAAGACATGTTCCTCTGCCTGTATATATCCCAGGAGAAGACATGTTCCTCTGCCTGTATATATCCCTGGAGAAGACATGTTCCTCTGCCTGTATATATCCCTGGAGAAGACATGTTCCTCTGCCTGTATATATCTCGGGAGAAGACATGTTCCTCTGCCCGTATATATATATCCCAGGAGAAGACATGTTCCTCTGCCCGTATATATCCCGGGAGAAGACATGTTCCTCTGCCTGTATATATCCCTGGAAAAGACATGTTCCTCTGCCTGTATATATCCAAGGAGAAGACATGTTCCTCTGCCTGTATATATCCCTGGAGAAGACATGTTCCTCTGCCTGTATATATCCTGGGAGAAGACATGTTCCTCTGCCTGTATATATCCCGGGAGAAGACATGTTCCTCTGCCCGTATATATCCTGGGAGAAGACATGTTCCTCTGCCTGTATATATCTCGGGAGAAGACATGTTCCTCTGCCCGTATATATATATCCCTGGAGAAGACATGTTCCTCTGCCTGTATATATCCCTGGAGAAGACATGTTCCTCTGCCTGTATATATCCCTGGAGAAGACATGTTCCTCTGCCTGTATATATCCTGGGAGAAGACATGTTCCTCTGCCTGTATATATCCCAGGAGAAGACCTGTTCCTCTGCCCGTATATATCCCTGGAGAAGACATGTTCCTCTGCCCGTATATATCCCAGGAGAAGACATGTTCCTCTGCATGTATATATCCCAGGAGAAGACATGTTCCTCTGCCCCTATATATCTCAGGAGAAGACATGTTCCTCTGCCCGTATATATCCCGGGAGAAGACATGTTCCTCTGCCCGTATATATCCCGGGAGAAGACATGTTCCTCTGCATGTATATATATATCCCGGGAGAAGACATGTTCCTCTGCCTGTATATATCCCGGGAGAAGACATGTTCCTCTGCCTGTATATATCCCGGGAGAAGACATGTTCCTCTGCCTGTATATATATATCCTGGGAGAAGACATGTTCCTCTGCCTGTATATATCCCGGGAGAAGACATGTTCCTCTGCCTGTATATATATATCCCGGGAGAAGACATGTTCCTCTGCCCGTATATATCCCTGGAGAAGACATGTTCCTCTGCCTGTATATATCCCTGGAGAAGACATGTTCCTCTGCCCGTATATATCCTGGGAGAAGACATGTTCCTCTGCCCGTATATATCCCGGGAGAAGACATGTTCCTCTGCCTGTATATATCCTGGGAGAAGACATGTTCCTCTGCCTGTATATATCCTGGGAGAAGACCTGTTCCTCTGCCTGTATATATCCTGGGAGAAGACATGTTCCTCTGCCCGTATATATATCCTGGGAGAAGACATGTTCCTCTGCCCGTATATATCCCGGGAGAAGACATGTTCCTCTGCCCGTATATATCCCAGGAGAAGACATGTTCCTCTGCCTGTATATATCCCAGGAGAAGACATGTTCCTCTGCCTGTATATATCCCAGGAGAAGACATGTTCCTCTGCCTGTATATATCCCAGGAGAAGACATGTTCCTCTGCCCGTATATATATATCCCAGGAGAAGACATGTTCCTCTGCCTGTATATATCCTGGGAGAAGACATGTTCCTCTGCCTGTATATATCCCAGGAGAAGACATGTTCCTCTGCCCGTATATATATATCCCAGGAGAAGACATGTTCCTCTGCCTGTATATATCCCGGGAGAAGACATGTTCCTCTGCCTGTATATATCCCAGGAGAAGACATGTTCCTCTGCCTGTATATATCCCAGGAGAAGACATGTTCCTCTGCCTGTATATATATATATCTCGGGAGAAGACATGTTCCTCTGCCCGTATATATATATCCCAGGAGAAGACCTGTTCCTCTGCCTGTATATATATCCCAGGAGAAGACATGTTCCTCTGCCTGTATATATCCTGGGAGAAGACATGTTCCTCTGCCTGTATATATCTCGGGAGAAGACATGTTCCTCTGCCTGTATATATCCTGGGAGAAGACATGTTCCTCTGCCTGTATATATCCTGGGAGAAGACATGTTCCTCTGCCTGTATATATCCCTGGAGAAGACATGTTCCTCTGCCTGTATATATCCCGGGAGAAGACATGTTCCTCTGCCTGTATATATCCTGGGAGAAGACATGTTCCTCTGCCTGTATATATCCCGGGAGAAGACATGTTCCTCTGCCTGTATATATATATCCCAGGAGAAGACATGTTCCTCTGCCTGTATATATCCCTGGAGAAGACATGTTCCTCTGCCCGTATATATATATCCCTGGAGAAGACATGTTCCGCTGCCTGTATATATCCTGGGAGAAGACATGTTCCTCTGCCTGTATATATATCCCAGGAGAAGACATGTTCCTCTGCCTGTATATATCCCGGGAGAAGACATGTTCCTCTGCCTGTATATATCCTGGGAGAAGACATGTTCCTCTGCCCGTATATATCCCGGGAGAAGACATGTTCCTCAGCCTGTATATATCCCGGGAGAAGACATGTTCCTCTGCCTGTATATATCCCGGGAGAAGACATGTTCCTCTGCCTATATACATATCCTGGGAGAAGACATGTTCCTCTGCCTGTATATATCCCGGGAGAAGACATTTTCCTCTGCCTGTATATATCCCGGGAGAAGACAAGTTCCTCTGCCTATATACATATCCTGGGAGAAGACATGTTCCTCTGCCTGTATATATCCTGGGAGAAGACATGTTCCTCTGCCTGTATATATCCTGGGAGAAGACATGTTCCTCTGCCTGTATATATCCCGGGAGAAGACATGTTCCTCTGCCTGTATATATCCCGGGAGAAGACATGTTCCTCAGCCCGTATATATCCCGGGAGAAGACATGTTCCTCTGCCTGTATATATCCCGGGAGAAGACATGTTCCTCTGCCTGTATATATATCCCGGGAGAAGACATTTTCCTCTGCCTGTATATATCCCGGGAGAAGACATGTTCCTCTGCCCGTATATATCCCTGTGCCTTGACACACCCTAATCAAGCCTCAAACTTGCGGCTCTATCCAGGGGCGGACTGACCGGCCAGTCTGATCGGACATCGTCCGAGGGCCCGGCCGGGTTAAGGGCCCGCCGCCACCGCTGCTACTGAGGATCCGGGACACTCGTTCCAGGTCCCCAGCAGACAGTGCTGCCTTCTCCGGTATGTGCAATACACAGAGGCGACGTGACCTCCACCCCCACGCAGTAGAGGCGCCGATGATGTCACTCATCAGTGCCTGTACTGTGGAGGGGAGAAGACGCGGCCCCTGCTGCTGAGGAGATCACTGCATGGAACATCAGGTGAGCATCTTTTTATTTTTACTCTGCCTATACCTATATGGGGAAGAGGGGGGGGGGGTAACTCTGCCTATATCTATGGGGAAGAGAGGGGGGGTTCACTCTGCCTATATGAATGTGTAAGAGAGGGGGGGTAACTCTGCCTATACCTATGGGGAAGAGGGGGGGGGGGTAACTCTGCCTATACCTATGGGGAGGAGGAGGAGGGGGTAACTCTGCCTATACCAATGGGGAAGAGGAGGAGGGGGTAACTCTGCCTATACCAATGGGGAAGAGGGGGTGTAACTCTGCCTATACCTATGGGGAAGAGGAGGGGGGGTAACTCTGCCTATAACAATGGGGAAGAGGAGGAGGGGGTAACTCTGCCTATACTTATGGGGAAGAGGAGGGGGGGGGGTAACTCTGCCTATACCTATGGGGAAGAGGGGGGGGTAACTCTGTCTATACCTATGGGGAAGAGGAGGGGAGGGTAACTCTGCCTATACCTATGGGGAAGGGGGGGGGGGGGTGTAACTCTGCCTATACCAATGGAGAAGAGGGGGTGTAACTCTGTCTATACCTATGGGGAAGAGGGGGGGGGGGGTAACTCTGCCTATACCAATGGGGAAGAGGAGGAGGGGGTAACTCTGCCTATACCAATGGGGAAGAGGGGGTGTAACTCTGCCTATACCTATGGGGAAGAGGAGGGGGGGTAACTCTGCCTATAACAATGGGGAAGAGGAGGAGGGGGTAACTCTGCCTATACTTATGGGGAAGAGGAGGGGGGGGGGGGTAACTCTGCCTATACCTATGGGGAAGAGGGGGGGGGTAACTCTGTCTATACCTATGGGGAAGAGGAGGGGAGGGTAACTCTGCCTATACCTATGGGGAAGGGGGGGGGTGTAACTCTGCCTATACCAATGGAGAAGAGGGGGTGTAACTCTGTCTATACCTATGGGGAAGAGGGGGGGGGTAACTCTGCCTATACCAATGGGGAAGAGGAGGAGGGGGTAACTCTGCCTATACCAATGGGGAAGAGGAGGAGGGGGTAACTCTGCCTATAACAATGGGGAAGAGGAGGAGGGGGTAACTCTGCCTATACTTATGGGGAAGAGGAGGGGGGGGGGTAACTCTGCCTATACCTATGGGGAAGAGGGGGGGGGGGTAACTCTGCCTATACCAATGGGGAAGAGGAGGAGGGGGTAACTCTGCCTATACCTATGGGGAAGAGGGGGGGGGGTAACTCTGCCTATACCAATGGGAAAGAGGAGGAGGTAACTCTGCCTATAACAATGGGGAAGAGGAGGAGGGGGTAACTCTGCCTATACCTATGGGGAAGAGGGGGGGGGGGGTAACTCTGCCTATACCTATGGGGAAGAGGAGGAGGGAGTAACTCTGCCTATGTGGTGTCCCGGTACAGGACTTGGTCCTGTCCCTCTGTCTAAAGTCCCCTCAGCCAGAGTCCCTCCATGCTAGTAGGGTTCTCCTGGAGGGCTACCCCTAGTCACCTCATATAAATGTGTATTAATGTATTTTGGTGTATATATTTATATATTTAATTATAGTAAACCTCTGTATAGGACCTAAGAGGTCACGTGCCTTTAAATACATTATGTTATGTTAAGGTTCCAGGATATGTGACATACCCATAGTTCCTTGGGTCAGGAATGAGCTTTGTACCTGCCCCTTAATATAGAAGGGGCTGCTGCCACTAAATTCTCTCTCTTCCTGCTGAACTCAAAAGCAGTAACATCTCAGCACAATCATCAATTCAAGCTGGGCCTGAAGCCTTATCTTCCGCAGCCACTAAAACGTGAGTCCTCCAGCTCCAAACTACTAAAATCCTGTGTGACTACTGCAACTCAATTATATTCAAATCAGTAGCCCAGTGGCTAGAAAACAAAAGACCATTGTTCTCAGAAGTCCTAGCAAACCTGTGAGGAACCTGAACTACAGTCCTTTATACAAAGACTGTTCTGTTACCTACAGTTGCCTAAAATATGCAGTAAATTTTGTTCCCGTTTTCATCAAATATCTGCTGTGGACATTCAATTATTTCTCCCTGCCGTTTGTGGGACGGCTGGCGGTAGGAACATTAACCATTGGGAAACCTCATCCTGGCGTCACAACAACAAAAGGTTAATACCAACATACCCTACATCATTACCACTCGCAACACCCCATTGCATCCTTCACCCCAGACTACCACACCTATACCTATGGGGAAGAGGGGGGGTGCAACTCTGCCTATACCTATGGGGAAGAGGGGGGTGCAACTCTGCCTATACCTATGGGGAAGAGGGGGGGGGGTAACTCTGCCTATACCTATGGGGAAGAGGGGGGGTGTAACTCTGCCTATACCTATGGGGAAGAGGGGTTGTTACTCGGCCTATACCTATGGGGAAGAGGGGGGTAAATCTGCCTATACCTATGAGAAAGAGGTAGGTAACTTTGCCTATACCTATGGGGAAGAGAGCGGGGGGATAACTCTGCCTATAACTATGGGGAAGAGAGCGGGGGGATAACTCTGCCTATAACTATGGGGAAGAGGGGGTGTTACTCTGAATATACCTATGGGGAAGAGGGGGTGTTACTCTGCCTATACCTATGGGGAAGGGGGTAACTCTGCCTATACCTATGGGGAAGAGAGGGTATTACTCTGCCTATACCTATGGTGAAGAGGGGGGGTAACTCTGCCTATACCTATGGGGAAGAGGAGGGGAGGGTAACTCTGCCTATACCTATGGGGAAGGGGGGGGGGGGTGTAACTCTGCCTATACCAATGGAGAAGAGGGGGTGTAACTCTGCCTATACCAATGGGGAAGAGGAGGAGGGGGTAACTCTGCCTATACCAATGGGGAAGAGGAGGAGGGGGTAACTCTGCCTATAACAATGGGGAAGAGGAGGAGGGGGTAACTCTGCCTATACCTATGGGGAAGAGGAGGGGGGGGGTAACTCTGCCTATACCTATGGGGAAGAGGGGGGGGGTAACTCTGCCTATACCAATGGGGAAGAGGAGGAGGGGGTAACTCTGCCTATACCAATGGGAAAGAGGAGGAGGGGGTAACTCTGCCTATAACAATGGGGAAGAGGAGGAGGGGGTAACTCTGCCTATACCTATGGGGAAGAGGAGGGGGGGTAACTCTGACTATACCTATGGGGAAGAGGGGGTGTAACTCTGCCTATACCTATGGGGAAGAGGAGGGGGGGGGTAACTCTGCCTATACCTATGGAGAAGAGTGTGGCGGGGGTAACTCTGCCTATACCTATGGGGAAGAGTGTGGCGGGGGTAACTCTGCCTATACCTATGGGGAAGAGGAGGGGGGGGGGGTAACTCTGCCTATACCTATGGGGAAGAGAAGGAGGGAGTAACTCTGCCTATGTGGTGTCCCGGTACAGGACTTGGTCCTGTCCCTCTGTCTAAAGTCCCCTCAGCCAGAGTCCCTCCATGCTAGTAGGGTTCTCCTGGAGGGCTACCCCTAGTCACCTCATATAAATGTGTATTAATGTATTTTGGTGTATATATTTATATATTTAATTATAGTAAACCTCTGTATAGGACCTAAGAGGTCACGTGCCTTTAAATACATTATGTTATGTTAAGGTTCCAGGATATGTGACATACCCATAGTTCCTTGGGTCAGAAATGAGCTTTGTACCTGCCCCTTAATATAGAAGGGGCTGCTGCCACTAAATTCTCTCTCTTCCTGCTGAACTCAAAAGCAGTAACATCTCAGCACAATCATCAATTCAAGCTGGGCCTGAAGCCTTATCTTCCGCAGCCACTAAAACGTGAGTCCTCCAGCTCCAAACTACTAAAATCCTGTGTGACTACTGCAACTCAATTATATTCAAATCAGTAGCCCAGTGGCTAGAAAACAAAAGACCATTGTTCTCAGAAGTCCTAGCAAACCTGTGAGGAACCTGAACTACAGTCCTTTATACAAAGACTGTTCTGTTACCTACAGTTGCCTAAAATATGCAGTAAATTTTGTTCCCGTTTTCATCAAATATCTGCTGTGGACATTCAATTATTTCTCCCTGCCGTTTGTGGGACGGCTGGCGGTAGGAACATTAACCATTGGGAAACCGCATCCTGGCGTCACGACAACAAAAGGTTAATACCAACATACCCTACATCACTACCACTCGCAACACCCCATTGCATCCTTCACCCCAGACTACCACACCTATACCTATGGGGAAGAGGGGGGGTGCAACTCTGCCTATACCTATGGGGAAGAGGGGGGTGCAACTCTGCCTATACCTATGGGGAAGAGGGGGTGTTACTCGGCCTATACCTATGGGGAAGAGGGGGGTAACTCTGCCTATACCTATGGGGAAGAGGGGGGTAACTCGGCCTATACCTATGGGGAAGAGGGGGGTAACTCTGCCTATACCTATGGGGAAGAGGGGGTGTTACTCGGCCTATACCTATGGGGAAGAGGGGGGTAACTCTGCCTATACCTATGAGAAAGAGGTAGGTAACTTTGCCTATACCTATGGGGAAGAGAGCGGGGGGATAACTCTGCCTATAACTATGGGGAAGAGGGGGTGTTACTCTGCCTATACCTATGGGGAAGAGGGGGTGTTACTCTGCCTATACCTATGGGGAAGGGGGTAACTCTGCCTATACCTATGGGGAAGAGAGGGTATTACTCTGCCTATACCTATGGTGAAGAGGGGGGGGGTAACTCTGCCTATACCTATGGGGAAGAGGGGGTGTTACTCGGCCTATACCTATGGGGAAAAGGGGGTGTTACTCTGCCTATACTTATGGGGAAGGGGGGGGGTAACTCTGCCTATATCTATGGTGAAGAGGGGGGGGAACTCTGCCTATACCTATGGGGAAGAGGGGGTGTTACTTGGCCTATACCTATGGGGAAGGGGGGTAACTTGGCCTATACCTATGGGGAAGAGGGGTGTTACTTGGCCTATACCTATGGGGAAGGGGGGGGGTATCTCTGCCTATACCTATGGGGAAGAGGGGGTGTTACTCGGCCTATACATATGGGGAAGAGGGGGGTAACTCTGCCTATACCTATGAGAAAGAGGGAGGTAACTCTGCCTATACCTATGGGGAAGAGAGCGGGGGGATAACTCTGCCTATAACTATGGGGAAGAGGGGGTGTTACGCTGCCTATACCTATGGGGAAGAGGGGGTGTTACTCTGCCTATACCTATGGGGAAGGGGGGAGGTAACTCTGCCTATACCTATGGGGAAGAGAGGGTGTTAGTCTGCCTATACCTATGGTGAAGAGGGGGGGGGGGAACTCTGCCTATACCTATGGGGAAGAGGGGGTGTTACTCTGCCTATACCTATGAAGAAGGGGGGGGGTAACTCGGCCTATACATATGGGGAAGAGGGGTGTTACTTGGCCTATACCTATGGGGAAGAGGGGGTTACTCTGCCTATACCTATGGGAAAGAGGGAGGTAACTCTGCCTATACCTATGGGGAAGAGAGCGGGGAGATAACTCTGCCTATACCTATGGGGAAGGGGGGTGTTACTCGGCCTATACCTATGGGGAAGAGGGGGTAACTCTGCCTATACCTATACCAATGAGGACAGCAGGGGGGGGGGGGGGGGCTCTGCTGCCTATACCTAAGGAGAAAGGGGGTTTACTCTGTTCCTATACCTATTGGGAAGGGGGGTTAACTCTGCTGCCTACACCTATGGGGAAGAGGGGTTAAGTCTGCTACCTATGGGGAAGGGCGGGGGGCTAACTCTGCTGCTTATACCTTTGGGGAAGGGGGTTAACGCTGCTATCTATACCTACAGGGAAGGGGGAGTTAACTCTGTTGCCTATACTTACAGAGAAGGCGGGTTAACTCTACTGCCTATACCTACGGGGAAGGGGGGCTACCTAACTTTATACCTGGATGCTTAACTACTTACCTACATACCAGGCTATCTAACTACCTACATACCCAGCTACCTAAGTATGTACATACCTGGCCTTCATACATGGCTGCCTGACTAGCTAGCCCCCTACCTACCTGGCTTGTCACCTACCTACATATCTGGCTTCCTGATCTACCTACCTATTTACCTGGCTACCTACCTACATGCCCTTTTACTGTGCAGGACATCAAGGAAGGCATTATTACAGTTTGTGGGCCTATAGATGGAGATTGTGTAGTGGAGGGGAGGGCACTGGAAAAATATAAAGTCTGACATGTTTGACCCGCAGATGTAAGAGATCCACATGGCGGTCTGATCCAGACAGAGAAGAAAAGGAAAGAGGACGCCGCTGATCAGAAAAGACGTAATTGTGAGTCCCAAAATGTAACTGTAATCACTTATATGGTATACACATCATGCGTACAGCTGTTATCTACCGCTATATGGTCCTGTATATAATCACATATGGTATATACATCCTGTGTACAGCTGATATCTACCGCCATATGGTCCTGTATATAATCACTTATATGGTATACACATCCTATGTACAGCTGATATCTACTGCCATATGGTCCTGTATATAATCACTTATATGGTATACACATCCTATGTACAGCTGTTATCTACCGCTATATGGTCCTGTATATAATCACTTATATGGTATATACATCCTATGTACAGCTGATATCTACCGCTATATGGTCCTGTATATAATCACTTATATGGTATACACATCCTGTGTACAGCTGTTATCTACCGCTATATGGTCCTGTATATAATCACTTATATGGTATATACATCCTATGTACAGCTGATATCTACTGCCATATGGTCCTGTATATAATCACTTATATGGTATACACATCCTATGTACAGCTGTTATCTACCGCTATATGGTCCTGTATATAATCACTTATATGGTATACACATCCTGTGTACAGCTGTTATCTACCACTATATGGTCCTGTATATAATCACTTATATGGTATACACATCCTGTGTACAGCTGTTATCTACCGCTATATGGTCCTGTATATAATCACTTATATGGTATACACATCCTGTGTACAGCTGATATCTACCGCCATATGGTCCTGTATATAATCACTTATATGGTATACACATCCTATGTACAGCTGTTATCTACCGCTATATGGTCCTGTATATAATCACTTATATGGTATATACATCCTATGTACAGCTGATATCTACTGCCATATGGTCCTGTATATAATCACTTATATGGTATACACATCCTATGTACAGCTGTTATCTACCGCTATATGGTCCTGTATATAATCACTTATATGGTATATACATCCTATGTACAGCTGATATCTACTGCCATATGGTCCTGTATATAATCACTTATATGGTATACACATCCTATGTACAGCTGTTATCTACCGCTATATGGTCCTGTATATAATCACTTATATGGTATACACATCCTGTGTACAGCTGTTATCTACCACTATATGGTCCTGTATATAATCACTTCTATTGTGTACAGATCTCTGTACAGCTGATACCTACCGCTATATGGTCCTGTATATAATCACTTATATGGTATACACATCCTGTGTACAGCTGTTATCTACCGCTATATGGTCCTGTATATAATCACTTATATGGTATACACATCCTGTGTACAGCTGTTATCTACCGCTATATGGTCCTGTATATAATCACTTATATGGTATATACATCCTATGTACAGCTGATATCTACTGCCATATGGTCCTGTATATAATCACTTATATGGTATACACATCCTATGTACAGCTGTTATCTACCGCTATATGGTCCTGTATATAATCACTTATATGGTATACACATCCTGTGTACAGCTGTTATCTACCACTATATGGTCCTGTATATAATCACTTATATGGTATACACATCCTGTGTACAGCTGTTATCTACCGCTATATGGTCCTGTATATAATCACTTATATTGTGTACAGATCTCTGTACAGCTGATACCTACCACCATATGGTCCTGTATATAATCACTTATATGGTATACACATCCTGTGTACAGCTGATATCTACCGCTATATGGTCCTGTATATAATCACTTATATCGTATACAGATCTCTGTACAGCTGATACCTACCGCCATATGGTCCTGTATATAATCACTTATATGGTATACACATCCTGTGTACAGCTGTTATCTACCGCTATATGGTCCTGTATATAATCACTTATATGGTATACACATCCTGTGTACAGCTGATATCTACCGCTATATGGTCCTGTATATAATCACTTATATTGTATACAGATCCTGTATAGTATACTGGTCTGTATATAGTGGTTTTATTCAGTACAGTATGGCGGTATTATCCAGTTATTGTGTGGTGGTATATATTTACTCCTTGTATACCAGTATTATTAGTCATGGAAATTTACCTACGTTAAAGTGTTTCTTACATATATAAATTTTAGTTCATTGTGTGTGGGATTTGGGTAGAATAGGAGCGTGGCAGAAGATTGACGAGCTGCAGAGCCTAGCAGGGGCCCTTGCCTTTTGTGGTCTGGGGGCTCTGAGTGTTGTCAGTTGGCCCCTGGCTCTATCACCTCGGTGCTGCACTGCCTTGCCGTGTATTTGTTTCCGATCCTCCTACATTATGTGAGTGATATCGCCGCACAGTGTAGGACGGAGATGCTCCTCCTCCAGACCTCCCCTGGAGCATGCGCGGCGCGTTCCGTGATGTCGCCCTAGTGTTGTACTTTAGCAGCTTTAAAGGGGAGCTCCCACCAACCTATATATATATTTTTTCTGTCCCTGTCTATTACCAGTCTATCCCTAACCCCCTCCCTGGTTTTAATTTTTTTTTAAACTATATAAATAAAAATAACTTTGTCTGCCTGGTAATGTGCTCACTACCAGGCAGACTTCCCCAGCAGCAACCACATCACTGATGCCTGCTGGGAGGGCGGCTTCTGCCCTTAGTTCATCTACACAGGGTGCCTCCAGCTGTTTCACCACTACAACTCCCAGCTTGCCCTGACATCTATTGGCTGTCAGGGCATGCTGGGAGTTGTAGTAGTGAAACAGCTGGAGGCACCCTGTGTAGATGAACTATAAGTTAGTGCCATGCGGCGCTACCCCGTTCCCTCCGTCACACACTCCCCCCTCCCCCCCCGAAACCCGGAACCCCGCTCTCATACTTACTGATACTGCAGAGTCCGGCAGCAGGCGTGCAGGGGCTGCAGCGGCGACAACATGTGCGAAGAGTGGTCGGGGAGCCAATGCGCTCGCTCCCGCAGTGTAAATGAATTAGGACCGATTGCCCGGCCACAATCTGTCCGAATTCAGGCGTGACGTCACGCCGTGCTGCAGCCGGCCACTAGGAGGGAGACCCCTAGTGGCCGGTTTTAAAACGTAAAAATCCCCCTGATAAAGAAAAAATAAAGAATGAAAATATATTAGAGATATGTTGTAGTCCATAAGTACCGTGCCCATTTAATGATGACAGATATTGTTTATTTCTATTAGATGTATTTTCTTTCCTAAGCCATGGACACGAGATTTATAAAAACCTGCAGAGGAGGAGCCGTGCAGTTGTCCATAGCAACCAATCAGATCGCTTCTTTCATTTTTAACAAGGCCTCTGCAAAATGAAAGAAGCGATCTGATTGGTTGCTATGGGTAACTGCACGGACCGCGCGGTGTACTGAACACAATTCACATAGAGAACCTGACCGGGCGGTGTACTGAACACCATTCACATAGAGAACCTGACCGGGCGGTGTACTGAACACCATTCACATAGAGAACCTGACCGGGCGGTGTACTGAACACCATTCACATAGAGAACCTGACCGGGCGGTGTACTGAACACCATTCACATAGAGAACCTGACCGGGCAGTGTACTGAACACCATTCACATAGAGAACCTGACCGGGCGGTGTACTGAGCACAATTCACATAGAGAACCTGACCGGGCGGTGTACTGAACACCATTCACATAGAGAACCTGACCGGGCGGTGTACTGAACACAATTCACATAGAGAACCTGACCGGGCAGTGTACTGAACACCATTCACATAGAGAACCTGACCGGGCGGTGTACTGAACACCATTCACATAGAGAACCTGACCGGGCGGTGTACTGAGCACAATTCACATAGAGAACCTGACCGGGCGGTGTACTGAGCACAATTCACATAGAGAACCTGACCGGGCGGTGTACTGAGCACAATTCACATAGAGAACCTGACCGGGCGGTGTACTGAACACCATTCACATAGAGAACCTGACCGGGCGGTGTACTGAACACCATTCACATAGAGAACCTGACCGGGCGGTGTACTGAACCCAATTCACATAGAGAACCTGACCGGGCAGTGTACTGAACACCATTCACATAGAGAACCTGACCGGGCGGTGTACTGAACACCATTCACATAGAGAACCTGACCGGGCGGTGTACTGAACACCATTCACATAGAGAACCTGACCGGGCGGTTTACTGAACACCATTCACATAGAGAACCTGACCGGGCGGTGTACTGAGCACAATTCACATAGAGAACCTGACCGGGCGGTGTACTGAACACCATTCACATAGAGAACCTGACAGGGCGGTGTACTGAACACCATTCACATAGAGAACCTGACCGGGCGGTGTACTGAACACAATTCACATAGAGAACCTGACCGGGCGGTGTACTGAACACAATTCACATAGAGAACCTGACCGGGCGGTGTACTGAACACCATTCACATAGAGAACCTGACCGGGCGGTGTACTGAACACAATTCACATAGAGAACCTGACCGGGCAGTGTACTGAACACCATTCACATAGAGAACCTGACCGGGCGGTGTACTGAACACCATTCACATAGAGAACCTGACCGGGCGGTGTACTGAGCACAATTCACATAGAGAACCTGACCGGGCGGTGTACTGAGCACAATTCACATAGAGAACCTGACCGGGCGGTGTACTGAGCACAATTCACATAGAGAACCTGACCGGGCGGTGTACTGAACACCATTCACATAGAGAACCTGACCGGGCAGTGTACTGAACACCATTCACATAGAGAACCTGACCGGGCGGTGTACTGAACACCATTCACATAGAGAACCTGACCGGGCGGTGTACTGAACACAATTCACATAGAGAACCTGACCGAGCGGTGTACTGAACACCATTCACATAGAGAACCTGACCGGGCAGTGTACTGAACACCATTCACATAGAGAACCTGACCGGGCGGTGTACTGAACACCATTCACATAGAGAACCTGACCGGGCGGTGTACTGAACACCATTCACATAGAGAACCTGACCGGGCGGTGTACTGAACACAATTCACATAGAGAACCTGACCGGGCGGTGTACTGAACACCATTCACATAGAGAACCTGACCGGGCGGTGTACTGAGCACCATTCACATAGAGAACCTGACCGGGCGGTGTACTGAACACCATTCACATAGAGAACCTGACCGGGCGGTGTACTGAACACAATTCACATAGAGAACCTGACCGGGCGGTGTACTGAACACCATTCACATAGAGAACCTGACCGGGCGGTGTACTGAACACAATTCACATAGAGAACCTGACCGGGCGGTGTACTGAACACCATTCACATAGAGAACCTGACCGGGCGGTGTACTGAGCACCATTCACATAGAGAACCTGACCGGGCGGTGTACTGAGCACAATTCACATAGAGAACCTGACCGGGCGGTGTACTGAGCACAATTCACATAGAGAACCTGACCGGGCGGTGTACTGAACACCATTCACATAGAGAACCTGACCGGGCGGTGTACTGAACACCATTCACATAGAGAACCTGACCGGGCGGTGTACTGAACACCATTCACATAGAGAACCTGACCGGGCGGTGTACTGAACACCATTCACATAAAGAACCTGACCGGGCGGTGTACTGAACACCATTCACATAGAGAACCTGACCGGGCGGTGTACTGAACACCATTCACATAGAGAACCTGACCGGGCGGTTTACTGAACACCATTCACATAGAGAACCTGACCGGGCGGTGTACTGAACACCATTCACATAGAGAACCTGACCGGGCGGTGTACTGAACACCATTCACATAGAGAACCTGACCGGGCGGTGTACTGAACACAATTCACATAGAGAACCTGACCGGGCGGTGTACTGAACACC
Source organism: Hyla sarda (assembly GCF_029499605.1). Classification (NCBI taxonomy): domain Eukaryota; kingdom Metazoa; phylum Chordata; class Amphibia; order Anura; family Hylidae; genus Hyla; species Hyla sarda. The sequence continues at coordinate 16,900 of NW_026608308.1, forward strand.
ATTCACATAGAGAACCTGACAGGGCGGTGTACTGAACACAATTCACATAGAGAACCTGACCGGGCGGTGTACTGAACACCATTCACATAGAGAACCTGACCGGGCGGTGTACTGAACACCATTCACATAGAGAACCTGACCGGGCGGTGTACTGAACACCATTCACATAGAGAACCTGACCGGGCGGTGTACTGAACACCATTCACATAGAGAACCTGACCGGGCGGTGTACTGAACACCATTCACATAGAGAACCTGACCGGGCGGTGTACTGAACACCATTCACATAGAGAACCTGACCGGGCAGTGTACTGAACACAATTCACATAGAGAACCTGACCGGGCGGTGTACTGAACACCATTCACATAGAGAACCTGACCGGGCGGTGTACTGAACACCATTCACATAGAGAACCTGACCGGGCGGTGTACTGAACACCATTCACATAGAGAACCTGATAGGGCGGTGTACTGAACACCATTCACATAGAGAACCTGACCGGGCGGTGTACTGAACACCATTCACATAGAGAACCTGACCGGGCGGTGTACTGAGCACAATTCACATAGAGAACCTGACCGGGCGGTGTACTGAACACAATTCACATAGAGAACCTGACCGGGCGGTGTACTGAACACCATTCACATAGAGAACCTGACCGGGCGGTGTACTGAACACCATTCACATAGAGAACCTGACCGGGCGGTGTACTGAGCACCATTCACATAGAGAACCTGACCGGGCGATGTACTGAGCACAATTCACATAGAGAACCTGACAGGGCGGTGTACTGAACACAATTCACATAGAGAACCTGACAGGGCGGTGTACTGAACACAATTCACACAGAGAACCTGACCGGGCGGTGTACTGAACACCATTCACATAGAGAACCTGACCGCGCGGTGGACTGAACACCATTCACATAGAGAACCTGACCGGGCAGTGTACTGAACACAATTCACATAGAGAACCTGACCGGGCGGTGTACTGAACACCATTCACATAGAGAACCTGACCGGGCGGTGTACTGAACACCATTCACATAGAGAACCTGACCGGGCGGTGTACTGAACACAATTCACATAGAGAACCTGACCGGGCGGTGTACTGAGCACAATTCACATAGAGAACCTGACCGGGCGGTGTACTGAACACCATTCACATAGAGAACCTGACCGGGCGGTGTACTGAACACCATTCACATAGAGAACCTGACCGGGCGGTGTACTGAACACCATTCACATAGAGAACCTGACCGGGCGGTGTACTGAGCACAATTCACATAGAGAACCTGACCGGGCGGTGTACTGAGCACAATTCACATAGAGAACCTGACCGGGCGGTGTACTGAACACCATTCACATAGAGAACCTGACCGGGCGGTGTACTGAACACCATTCACATAGAGAACCTGACCGGGCGGTGTACTGAACACCATTCACATAGAGAACCTGACCGGGCGGTGTACTGAACACCATTCACATAAAGAACCTGACCGGGCGGTGTACTGAACACCATTCACATAGAGAACCTGACCGGGCGGTGTACTGAACACCATTCACATAGAGAACCTGACCGGGCGGTTTACTGAACACCATTCACATAGAGAACCTGACCGGGCGGTGTACTGAACACCATTCACATAGAGAACCTGACCGGGCGGTGTACTGAACACCATTCACATAGAGAACCTGACCGGGCGGTGTACTGAACACAATTCACATAGAGAACCTGACCGGGCGGTGTACTGAACACCATTCACATAGAGAACCTGACAGGGCGGTGTACTGAACACAATTCACATAGAGAACCTGACCGGGCGGTGTACTGAACACCATTCACATAGAGAACCTGACCGGGCGGTGTACTGAACACCATTCACATAGAGAACCTGACCGGGCGGTGTACTGAACACCATTCACATAGAGAACCTGACCGGGCGGTGTACTGAACACCATTCACATAGAGAACCTGACCGGGCGGTGTACTGAACACCATTCACATAGAGAACCTGACCGGGCGGTGTACTGAACACCATTCACATAGAGAACCTGACCGGGCAGGTGTACTGAACACAATTCACATAGAGAACCTGACCGGGCGGTGTACTGAACACCATTCACATAGAGAACCTGACCGGGCGGTGTACTGAACACCATTCACATAGAGAACCTGACCGGGCGGTGTACTGAACACCATTCACATAGAGAACCTGATAGGGCGGTGTACTGAACACCATTCACATAGAGAACCTGACCGGGCGGTGTACTGAACACCATTCACATAGAGAACCTGACCGGGCGGTGTACTGAGCACAATTCACATAGAGAACCTGACCGGGCGGTGTACTGAACACAATTCACATAGAGAACCTGACCGGGCGGTGTACTGAGCACAATTCACATAGAGAACCTGACAGGGCGGTGTACTGAACACAATTCACATAGAGAACCTGACAGGGCGGTGTACTGAACACAATTCACACAGAGAACCTGACCGGGCGGTGTACTGAACACCATTCACATAGAGAACCTGACCGCGCGGTGGACTGAACACCATTCACATAGAGAACCTGACCGGGCAGTGTACTGAACACAATTCACATAGAGAACCTGACCGGGCGGTGTACTGAACACCATTCACATAGAGAACCTGACCGGGCGGTGTACTGAACATCATTCACATAGAGAACCTGACCGGGCGGTGTACTGAACACCATTCACATAGAGAACCTGACCGGGCGGTGTACTGAGCACAATTCACATAGAGAACCTGACCGGGCGGTGTACTGAACACCATTCACATAGAGAACCTGACCGGGCGGTGTACTGAACACCATTCACATAGAGAACCTGACCGGGCGGTGTACTGAACACCATTCACATAGAGAACCTGACCGGGCGGTTTACTGAACACCATTCACATAGAGAACCTGACCGGGCGGTGTACTGAGCACAATTCACAAAGAGAACCTGACTGGGCGGTGTACTGAACACAATTCACATAGAGAACCTGACCGGGCGGTGTACTGAGCACAATTCACATAGAGAACCTGACCGGGCGGTGTACTGAACACAATTCACATAGAGAACCTGAC